>NC_065511.1:21176344-21191083 GCF_006386435.1 Epinephelus moara | reverse complement strand
CCCTCCTTGAGTATATCCAATCAGCACCAAGTAAACCCCAAGCCCCAGCCAGGAGTCTTTCGGGCCCGTTCTGAGTACCTACCCCGAGGCAGGGACTTGTTTAGCCCCTGTAAAAGTTCCGGAACTCTGTCCTTAGGGGGTGGTTCCTGCGGTGGAGACACGCACCAATGGCCCCGGCCCCGTAAAATTACCCCTTAGTTCCTGCGGTGGAAACGGGCCTAATGATTGAAATGACTGATTGAATCTGTGCCCACACGTTACGATTGGGGAATCATTCATTTGCTATTCAGATATGTTCAAGAGGTATTCATCATCCCAATACACACTGTCAGACAGGTCATGGTGTCCAGACCTATTTGGACATTAGGGCAGGGCGGTGAATGCCGTGTCTGTCTAAAACTGGATTGACAACTGCCTCAGAGCTTAGTCAGTCTAAACTGATGACTATGATTCATTTGGGAATTGCCTGCCCAGGACTATCCCAAAAGCATATGGTCTTAAAAGTTTACAGTCATCAGTTTGATCCATATCAGTGAGACAGCCAGGAGGGAAGAGGCTTAACCGAGCACTATGATGCACTGCAGAATCCAGGTTTTGATCCTACTCCCCCATGTCTTCTCTGACAGCAAACAGCCACTTCAGTGCTCAGACACAAGAGGGGATCTGGGTGTTGCAGCAGTGAATATGAACAGAAAAAGACAGAAGGAGTAATATGGAAAATAGGAATTTGGGAAGTACTTGGGCCCTACCCATTGTCTCACAATGGCACACCAAAACAATCACTGCAGGAAGTGGCCATTACTGTTCAAAAACAAAACAAAAACAACTAGCTGATGCAGATCTCAGCCTGAGCTTACAAGCGGACTTTTAGTTTGAGACTATCAACACAGAGAAAATGTTCTTACAATCCCAAATCTGTTACTTACCCCCCCCCCCCCCCCCCNTTACCCCCCCCCCCTCCCCAAAAAAAGAGACACAGACAATGTGGGGGGAAAAGAAGAGCCACAGTGAGGTGGTTAGATGAGTAGCTGCAGGCCCCACTGCAGGCTCTTACTGCAGTGTATCTGAACAGACACATGTCAAAAATGTCATAGAGGTAACCAGCTTCTTTAACTTTGCCTTGCTGTCCTATGGAAAACAATGCTGTGCCAATGCGTCTTGCATGGATGCGATTTCACATGGCTCAGATATACTACCCCAAGACCCTACTGTGAAAGGCACAGTTCTGTCCTCTAAACCTAAAAAAGGGTCAAACTAAAACAAGGTGTTGGGTAGGGTTGGGTCGGTTCTCGGTAATACCAATTCAGTTCGGTACTCCGTCTTGGACCGGGTTTTTGTTTTTGAGACTGACCGGACCGCATACTCGGGTGGAACGTACACGGAGCAGACTCTGTGGAGGTCTGCCAGGTAAAAGTGGACGTCTGCAAGCCCTGTGCGCGCAGAGCATGACTGCGCGGACTCCACTCCGCGCACCAGTGTCACACAAAGGACTGCTCAGCATGTATTTTTCACATCGCGGGGATTTTTCACAGACATTTTTACAGGAAACTACAACACGGAAGTGCGCTCGACTATGGAAGCCGGAATGACTGCGGACATTCCTCGCGGAGTCTGTGAGCACCTGTGTCTGCCTCTTCGACTTCGCCAAGCGCACAGCGAGCAGGAGAGAGAGGGGGGTGGGGGTGGGGTGGGGACTGAGCTAGGGCGTGCGAGTGCGCATGCACCGAGGCCTCTACTGCAGCCTGGGGAGTCGATAATGGCGGACAATTTAGTCTCGAAGAAATCAAAGAATGCGCCACTATGGCAACACTTTGGCTTTGAGCCAGACGAAGGAGGCAACCCTTGTTTGCACTGATTGAGTAAGCTGCAAAATTTATTTGTAAGGAATAAAAGAAACGTGTTACTGTCACTCTGTTGTCCTATGGTTGTTTTTTATTTTAAATGAGTCAGTTGCGCCCCCAAGTCCCGAAAATCTGGTATTGCCGACTTGATGCGGTTTTTCACAAAAACCGGACCGTTTTTTTTTTCTCATACCGACCCAACCCTAGTGTTGGGATGCTCTTCAGCAGCCCAACTCATCACGGAGTGCTCTACAATCCACAAAAGGATATTATGTGCAGTGAGGGGTGCCTGAGAGAAGCCTTCTGCACTACCAGTCTCCAGCACGCCAAAGTCTCTTATGCCCCTTTTGGACCAATATGGTGACTCAAATTTCTGATCAGTCTAAAAGAGTCAACAGACATTATCCAACCTGACTTTATAACCAAAAGCTGGGTTGAATTCAACGTTGGATTCTAGGCTTGGGCAGTACTACAGTAAACCAGGATATTTAGAAATCTCAACGGCATGACTTTCAGTACCGTCCAAAATAGACACTCCTCGTACTTAACTCACAGTATGTAGTGCACAGCATGCACCACCAGAGGCCAGTCTCTACTGGTGGAACAGGCAGCTAAGCTGACAGACATAGCAACTGTGAGTGGTGGGGGTAACGTTACAGGACTGTAAAAAGCCACCAGAGCAGAGAGAGACCACTTGGACAAACAGCATATTTTCACATCTAATTCTGCCAATTAAAGGTTTATTTAAAGATTATTTTTTGGGCTTTTTGCCTTTAAAGGGCCAGTGTGTAAAATGGGTTGAAAACAGTGACATCAGTGGTCAAATTCTAGATTGCAGGGCTCACTCGCTCACCCCTCCCATTGGGTAAATGACGGTGGCCTCGTAGGGACAAAAAGCCTTGTGCACGAGTTTTTCAGGAGTAGGTCTATCTAGCGACGAGGTGAATATTTATTTAGAAATCTAAACCATGTTACGATATTGTAATGAATCCCTCACGAGCAGGAGACCAGAGGAGCGTTCGGGAAAAAGGCCAGTTTATTTGAGCACTCCAAAAACTCCGGTAACACTGCAGGGGGTAAAAGACTCCGTCCCAAACTCTGACTCTTCTAGCGTAACAGACACATTTCATACACACATACTCGTTTACCATACCGAGTGGGGACCCCCTCCCCTCTCTGCTCCACCAATCTCCAGCCCGCACACTGACTGACAGTGTGGCCGGTAAACAGAGCTCAGCTGTTTATTTAGCCTAGCAATATCTCCGGACTATAGTAGCTGCAATGGACGACTTTGAACGCGATTTTGAAGGGTTTCTTATAGCGGACACAGATCCAGAGCCATACCTGTTTGAGCCAGAGCATACAGATGAGGAACTCCATGTGTTTGATGCTGAGCGGGCGAGAAGAGAGGCTGAATGCACAGAATGGGATTCGTTGCTACTGCTACCATCGTTGGGGAGATATATCATCAGGAGGAAAAGCGTCACAGAGAGTGCATCACAAGGAGTGAAGTTGCGTCTTCTTTTCCTCGCAGATGACGGTTCGGGTTCATTCTCTCCTGTTGCGTGGTAAGTGTGGTCCATTCGCAAACTTTATAACTAAAAAAACTTTTCACTACTCTCTATCGACGAACTACTAACACTCTCTGCTGTTTCCTCCTCCTTCTTCCTTCCTTCCGCTGTCTTCATTGGTTCATTTATACACGCGAAACACGTTCTCTGGCTGGCTGGATTGTCCCCTCGGTCTGCCGTACATACATGGCAGCGCAAGATGGCGACCTCTCTAAAGCAAGGCCCTTGCTATGTATATATATAAAAGCATAACTATAAGGCTACGAAAACCAAACGAATTTTATTTTATAGCGATTATACACTTGTATAAACATATTAATGGGTAGAATATTCAGATTCAGATTGACAACAAACCATGCCAAATATTACACACTGGCCCTTTAATGGACAGGACAGATTGAAATGGGGTGAGAGAGAGAGGGGGGGGGTTGACATGCAGCAAAGGGTTGCAAGCCGGAGTCGAACCTGCGACCGCTGCAGCGAGGCATCACCTCTGTACATGGGGCGCTGGCACTATCCACTACGCTACCGACGCCCCAAATTAAAGGTTTAAACCAAACCTGAATTGGTGATTTTTGGAACAATGGACTAACTAACTAGACAACTAACAAGACTAACTAAGATGGTTTTGGGAGTTTTATTTTGTTTCTGTCGAGTTGAATCAGGTGTGTTTCACGATACGTTAACAAACAAGTTAGTCTTAGTTCGGTGAAAGAGACTTTAACCAAACTGAAAACTGCTGTATTCTCTGTTTTATAGAGGAAATCAATGTAAGAATATAACCACGGGTGGGCGTTGGTAGCTCTGCACACTACTGAACATAATACAAACTGATGTCGCCCAAGCCTATTGGAACCTGTCTGCCTTTGGTAAACTGTCCTTTTAATTAGAGGTATCCTATTAGATCCTGACATTTTAAAAAGTTATGTAAGCAACTACTATGCTACTCCAAAAAATGTCATGGAGAGAAAAACAGAAGATGCAACTGACAGACTTGTTTTGTACAGAGCAATGTTAGAAATGTAATATTTTGTAATTCTGTGGTTTAGCAAGGGAGAATGCAGAAAAACTTCCAAGGCACTGAGAGGCTTTTCTCTGGGTAGAATGTTCAAGTGAGAAAAACTTGAGTAGGGGAGGCTATCAAGAGGCCTCTAGTAATTCTCAAGGAGATGCTGGACACCATGACTTAGATGAAAACATTGTGCATACCCACTGCTGTCCACCAGGTTCACTAATCACAGCTTTGCGATGTGAGAAGGAAAAAAGAACACTGATGAAAAACTGATACAGACATAGCCACAAACTCAAGGCTGTCATGGTGCCACTACTTAATATTGCCTTAAAGTGAATACATATGCAATCAATTAGTTATACAGTGCGGTAACTGGACAGTGAAATTTTGTGTCTTTGTGCAAAGATCGTTGACTTGCTCCAATTTCACTGCTGTACAAGTGAATCAATCAGGCAGTGTTGCATGATTTTTCTCAGGCTTCTGACTTCATGACAAATTCAATTATCAAGTGTGTATTTCAGAGTTGCCTCTGTGTGCTCTAAACATTAATCATGATAGGCTTGGTGAATTCCTCATGTGTACCTTCTTGTGGGGTGGGGTAGTGGACTCTCTAGTCCCCTGCTTATAGCTGGTATGGACATGCATTTGGGTGATCCTATCACAAGTGGACAGTGCTCAATACAAGTGTAAATGACCAACAAGGCACATTGTGATCCAATCACTCCAACCACTGCAGAAGTGGTCTGGGATGTATTTGACCACTTATCTTTTGTTGTCTAAATGCTAATGCATCCTGATGCGTCCCCAACAAGGGCTGTGTCATAAATGCAGGACTTGGTGGTTGTTTTGATAACAGTGTGCTAACACTCTTTGACTTAACTATTTTACAACAAGTTGGACAGAGTGTTGCACTACTGTCCATTGTTTTACCCTTTGAAAGGAGACTGTTGCATTCTGCTGACAGTGATATCTCCAGCTGCACTGACCCAACCACTAATGTGACTGGTACGCATGCAAGTGAGAGTTTGGACATAGCTGTGCCTGGGGCTCTTTGACCTTCTGGCTAAGTGACATGGGCAGTAACAAAATCATAACACAGGTGGTCAGATGGAGTATAGAGATGTACCGATACCAATTTTCCTTCCTGATACTGATTCCGATCCCTGAACCTCAGGTATCTGCCAATACCGAGTACTGATTCAATACCAGCGCGTAAAAAAAAAATGGATGGGATATGATTTGTTGTATGTCTCAACTCCTAAAACTCTATGTAAAATATTAAGAAATAAAAGTCTCAACTCCTAAAACTCTATGTAAAATATTAAGAAATAAAATGAATGCCATAAAACTTTTTTTTAATTATTATTATCCAGTGTTGACACAGATCAAGACACAGGTTAAAGTGCAGCCACACAATTTGGTAAAAAAGACATTTTAAAGGCTATAGTAGAAGGCTTTTTAAACTCCACTTCCGTTTCGTTTGCCTGTAGCGTGCGTATGCGTAATGACGTGAGGCATTACATGGTATTGGACTGGTCATAGGCTGTACTCGCCGATACCCGATACCGCATTTTAGGCAGTATCAAAGGCATTTCCGATACTGGTATCGGTATCAGTACAACTCTAGATGGAGACACATGATAGACACCTGTGTGAACAGCGGTGTGTCTTGGATGTCTACTTGTGTGCAGATCACCGAAATACATAATACCAGGTGTTAACAGGCTCTTAAGGTGCAACCCCTTTTACACTGGAATTGTTTTTAAGTTGTCATTTGATTCACTGTTATTACAAATGTATGGATTAATGCTGCCTTAAAGAATAAACTGGAGAAAGGAAAGGAGCTTAAATTTTCTAGCTGGAATAAGTGCATCAGATCAACAAACACTTACGGTGATAGTGCCTAGTTGCACAATTAAAGGCGATAAATCAATCAGGGTGTGACAGTCCCGTTCTTTTCCCTTGGAAGTTATTGACACAATTTGATATGCCAGGAAAACAAGCGTAACACGTGACAAGCATTATGTGACAAATCAACCAAACACATTTTGATAAACTAAAGATGATGTTGCAGCAAATCACACAACCAGGCTTGGGCAATTTTATGGTAAACCACAGTATTTAGAAGTCCTGACGGTGTGATTTTCAATATCATCAAAAATACAGGTGCTCATCTTTCTATTAAATTTGAAAGGAGGGTCTGTATTGGTGTGGGGATGGAGAGCAACACCGTACCGTCGTTACGTCATATATGGTATATCCTGGTGAAATGTCAAGAGGGTATTAAGGTATGAAAAAATAGATACTGCCCAGGCCTACACACAACCCCAACAATGCAAACTAGTCAAGGGTGTCAGATGTCTGTCATTGTACTCCTGGGCAGCCGGTAGTTGGAATAAAATGATCCCCACATTTGCTGTTGAGGTCTAGTTCCACTTCCCTATAATATTTATTTATTTATTTATTTAGCGAATGCAAATTTCTCAAGCCAAGCAGTAGCCTCTTGATCTATATTGTGGAGGAAAACTAGACCTCCTTTCAGTCTTCGGAGAGGACAGGCTTAACTAGACCTCCTTTCAGTCTTCGGAGAGGACAGGCTTCAATACTATGCTCCATGGTTTACTCCTCTCCACAAGCACACATTGGGCTCAAGCTGCTCCCCCATCTGTGAAGGCTGGCCAAGCAGGGACCTTGACCAGTCTTAAATCTGTTCAAGCTGGACCACTGTCTCCTTGGGAGTTTGGTGTCAGAGATTGGTTGAGTCGGGTCTGACACTAGGGGCTCCAGTTTCGCAGACCGGGCAAGGCGGAGGCGCAACGCACCTGCGCTTCGCCAACTGGGTGTGGCCAGGTGGATTTTGCAAGTTTGGCACACCGTGCACGCTGGCGCAGCTACTCCTCTTTCCCACCTCCGTTCCTCCTACCTGCGCAAGTCGGAAAGAGGGAGGAGAGAAGGCGTGGAGTGGGTTTTACACAGCCCCAAATGAGCCCCTCTCCTCGCCCTTAAATGCGCTGCGCGAAGGCGTAATGAGAGTTTACTCAATTCGCCATGGCAGAAGAGAGCAGCAGTGTCCTCCTCCTCGCAAGAATGTACTCCATCTTTGTAGATCATGTTAAGCAAGAACATTTTAACATTTGTATAGGCAATCACATGAAGCACGTAAACCCTTAAGACACCGAACATAACTTTCAATGTGTTGACAGCGTTTCTCTCGTGCGTGCGCGCTCTCTCTTTCTTTCTCGCAGTCTCGCTCTGTTTCTTTTCTTTTGACTTTTCTAAGATGACAGATGCTGAATATTCCCTATCTGATGCTGTGGCTGTTTGTGGTTGGCTGAGAGGGATGTGAACTCATTAGTTTGCAGCTGTGTTAATCAAATCAGGTTGGGTTTCCATTACGCGTGCCAAACGGTGCCAATCCTTTGATCTGACATCAGATGCGACGGGACAGTCGATATAGAGATACATTTATGTGCTGATTGCAGATAGTTGCATTGAATAGTGGTTTTTGTGGGTATTTATTTTATTGTTAATGTGCCTGACATTCTGGAAACCTGCCTGTGAGGTTTTGGTGACGTGTGCGCACTGCCCGCTGGTCAGCCAAACTTCCACTTACACCGGCTGCGCTCCGCCTACGCTGACAGTAGATCGGCGAAGCCTTTTGGCACGAAACTGTCACTGCGCCAAACTGGATCTGTTGACACCTCCCTCTGCTGCGCCACCACACCCATCTCACCGCACCTCGGTCTGCCAAACTACCAAACTGAGCGCGCCTCGGGTTGCGCTGCTCGAAACTAGCTCTGCGCGGGGTTCGCCACCCTGCGCCACCCTGTGCCGCGTCGGTAAACTAGAGGCCTAGATGTTTGTTTGGGATGTCTTTGGATTCCCATTCAGTCACCCAGGCAGACAGGGCATCAAAGTCAGTGGGTGGGGGGTCCTTCCAAATTGGACATCTAGATCGGAGACGAGCAGTTGGTGGGTTGAAGATGTCGGCGTGGATTGGTAAATGGGGGAAGTCTTTGACCTTTTGGAGCATCCTATAGGTGAGTTCAGTTCGTCTGATGTTGGGGGGGGGGGGGGTTATGTTAGATAGGACAGGCAGCCAGGGGAGCGGTGTTGAACCAATAGTCCCAGTTATGATTCACATAGTGGAGTTAAGTTGGGTGTCTATGTGGTGTGTGTGGGGTGACCTAGACCAGACAGGGGCACAGTATTCTGCTACAGAATATGACAGGGCCAAAGCTGAGGTGCGCAGTGTGGGGGCTGCTGCGCCCCATTTTGCACCTGCAAGTTTGCAGAGGAGGTTGTGTCTGGATTTCACCTTTGCTGCCGCTCCTTTAAGGTGTTCCTTGAATGACAGTGTCCTGTCCAGAGTCATTCCCAGGTATGTTGGATTAGGGACATGTCTGAGCTGATGTCCACTCAGTCTGTTGTCCAATTGTTCGGCAGCTTCTGAGTTTCGAAGATGGAAAACACTAAAGACTGTTTTTGCTAGGCTTGGTTGCAGGCGCCAGGCTTTGCAGTACTGATCCAGTTTTGCAAGGTCCTCATTGAGCACTTGCTCCAAAGAGGCCAGGTCAGTAGCCTGGGTTGCCAAACAGATGTCATCAGTGTAGATGAACGGTAACCGGTATTACAGCAGTAATAATAATAATGATCACCATTATAATAAAACAGGCGTCGTCCTATTTTCGCACTATAGACTTTAAAACGGTAGGCAAATATTTGTTTGACCGTTCATGAGTGACAGCACGTATCAGGCATCTCCTGTCAGTGCAACGCATCATCACACCAGTTGTTTAAATGTGTAGGCTAATATAGATCCGTTAGAAGTTTAATAGAGCCGTTTCTTAACTTCACGATGGTGACTCAGTCCAGCAGCTTGTTGAGCTCCTCGTCGTTGCGACAGCCAGCTGCAGGTGACAGGGGATGATACGGGTCTTCTTGTTGTTGCGGGCAGCGTTTCCAGCCAATTCCAGGATCTCAGCGGTCAGATACTCCAACACAACCGCCAGGTAGACGGGGCGCTGGCGCCGACACGCTCCACATAGTTTCCTTTGCGCAGCAGCCTGTGAACACAGGCGACTGGGAACTGGAGCCCAGCACGGGAGGAGCAGGTCTTTCCCTTGGCTCTGGCTTTTCCTCCAGTCTTTCCACGACCACTCATTTTTCTGATGCTCTCTAAAGTTGGGACAAAGTGGGTTCTTCCAATAGCCAAAATGGTCCCACACCACCGACTTTGTCCTTTTCGCAGGTGGGAAAAGTTCAGCTTCGCCTCCTTCAGCCATGTTTGCAGTTTGCACGTGAGTGATTACTGACTAGTACTAACTGACTGAGGCTGCCCCAAAAACTGTCTAACACCTGCTCAATCCTGCAACAACAAATACAGCCTGATGCTTCTCTCCACAAATCATATAAAACACAACAGGACACTAAACAAAACTAATTTAGTTTCCCATCCAAGAAATAGCTTTGATGTAGGTTATATTTTCACATACATCCAAATTGCTTCATTAATTTTAATGTAGGCTTTTTGTGGTCAAGGTGTGCACTTGGGTTGCACAATTAATGGGTAAAAGTTTGCAAGCTTGATTCAGGCATGGACACAATCTCTTCTCTGAAGGACAATAATTCAACCAAACTTCGAGAGTTGCATATTTAAATAAAGTGCTCATAATCTGTCCCTGCAGCAGAACGCACAAATGCACTTCAAGGGTGACAGACTATTTCTGAAACTTTACTTTACTAGCACTCTAGCAATCAAATTAGCCGCAAAGCTATTTGTGAGCTCTGGTTGAGTACTACCAAGAGTTTCCAATCTTTGGCCACGGTTACGTGGGAGGCAGACACAAGCCTAGTTTTTAGCTTTTCTGATTGGCGATTAGGTCCACCAGGGCTATTTGGAGTCTTCCCTGCAGTTACATAACTTAGGTGTAGTGCCTTAGTTGTATGAACATAAAAACAATGTGGCCAGCAACTAGGGCTGTAGTCGACTAGTCGATTATTTGGTCGCTATGCTCTCGTCCGACCAAATTCTCATGAGTCGAATAATCGCCGTGTTACTTTCATAAGGAGAAAAGTGCTACATCAACAGCTTTCCAGGATTAATCCATTATTCCCTGCTGTGGGGGGACAGGCTAAGTTACCTGTGAAAATGGGGATGTTTTCAAAACACCCCTGTTGTTGACAGAAAGTTGAACTCGCCCACCCTCACGCTCAGCGTTGCGGTGACGCAGACCTCCTGTCTGTTTCTGTAAGCTGACTCCATTTCCCTCAGTGGAAACCAAGCTTGTATTTACTTGTATTTCACAGATAAGAAACAATAAATTGTGAAGACAGTAAAGCCTCCACTAAAATAGCATTTTAAGTCGTGTGTGTGATTTATCCTTCAGGCATTTATACTTCGGGATTTATCCTGGCTTCATATGAGCAGAGGAAATCTTTGCTCATCGCTAGGCTAATATATACCATGTAAAATGCCATAGGCTGGCACTAATAACGTTAGCATGTTGTATTTGCTTGGAAAACGCGTTCAGTATAAGACAGTAGGGCTGTACCCAAATATTCGGATATTCAAATATTCGTTTCTATGGGTAGGTATTCGTTATGAAAATTTGGTATACTTTTTTTTAATTTATTTTTTTACTTTTTTTGGTGCTAAATGTAGTGTTTTTGTTGTTGGTAAATGTAGGTTATCAATAAAAATCAAAACTTTTAAATTGCATTGTTAAAAATGTTAAAATATAGTATAGCCTACTGAGCTTGTGCGCACGGCACGCTTGAGCGCATCCGTCTGAGGCTGTGGATCAATGCCAAGTTTTACCACTTTATCACTATTCCCTCTAACTTGTAGCTGTTTTTTCGTTATCTTTTGAATTTAATATGAATTATGGAACCGTTTTTGTCAACGTTTGTTTCCCCCGTTTTGTACAATAAATTACTGTTTAAAGTTTCAACAAGTTTCTTTTGGAGTGCGTGACAGTGTGTTTTGAAAACGACTGCGGACTGTCACCTGCTCAACACATCAGTACCTTCGGATGCCGTGACAGTAATAGCCAATAATGTCAAAATATCATTTACAGACTGATTTAACAGACGATCACTGCTGCCTGACCCGCAGGTCCATTTGAGGGTCCCACGGGTTACGGGTCGACCCACGCATCACTACTCAGCTCAGTCTATAAGGCTGTACATAACAGTAAGGCTATAGACATTATATTCTATTCAGGCCGGCAGAACCAGCAGCGCAACGGCTCTACAGTGCACGGCACTGCTGATTAACCATTTTATTGCAGCAGTGCACGGCACTGCTGATTAACCATTTTATTGCAGCACAGAGTGTCTGCCAGCAACCAATTACTTTGAGAGGCTTCCTACAACTTGTTTCAACGGTTCCGATTTAATCAGAAGACAAATTAAACAGGATGACTAGCCAATGTGAAAATCAAAAGAAAGCATAGATAGCCATCACATTTTTTTGTGGTTTGAGAGCAAAGATCCGGTCACCACTCTACAAAACTCCGCAATACAATTAGGTCCGATAAAACCCCAGAAGGTTAAAAATGGTATTCGGGACAGCCCTATAAGACAGTTGTTTTGTCGGTGAGTGTTGTGAGTTGTAATGGAGCCAAATTATGTATCGTTACCTTTGTTACATGTTGCTGTTGTCCCTGGCTTCATATGAGAAGTGGAAAAGATCGCTAGACGCTAGGCTAATTTATATAATGTAAAACGCCATAGACTTGTGCTAATAACGTTAGCATGTTGTATTGGTGGGGAAATGTGTCCAGATAAAGACAAGTGTTTGTCTGTGAATGCTGCGAGTTATAGAGTGTGCCAGTAAACCCGGAACTCCATTAGCGCTTTTAGCACTTCCGGTTCTCTCGTCTAAAAGTCAATACGTTTTTTGAATGGGATTTTGGTAAAATGCCTCAAATAAGGTCTGTGGTTAACAAAAGCTTAAGCGAGTTTCAGGTTTTGTTTTACAACATAAAACACGTCAGTAAATACCCTACTTGTGAATTCTGAAGCTTTAATGTGTCGTAAAAAAGGCGGTTGCTAACAAGTTGCTCAATACGACTACAAACCCTGTCAGGGACATTAAACGTCATCACCCCCCGAACAGACAAAAGCGCTGGCAGTCCGCCATTACAGCTACTTATTTAGCTTAAACAGTCCGATTTCCCCATTATACAATGTTTTTAAAATAAAGCGGTCGAAATCAGTTGAAAGCTTAGTGGCGGTGACGTCAAGAGTCATGCGACCGTGGAGTAGTCATGTAGTCCATTAAAGCTTAACGTTAGCTTTTTACTTCTGGCGATCGCATTTAAGCTTCAAATGCGGTATGACAGGTGTTCATATGTGAAGATTATCTTGCTGAACAAAACCTGCAAGTATCATAAACTTGTGTTAGCCACAGAGCTTATTTTCTGACATAATCCAAAACGCAATGCAAAAATCACATTCACTTTCTCTTCCGGGAACCAGCGCGATGCTAAACTTGGGGGTTTTGACATCAGCCCTGGCACACTCTATAGTGAAGCTGATTTGCGTACTTGTGTTTGAAATTGTCTCTATTAAGCCATATTTAATGTGTTTTGAATCAACTATAAATAAAGTTTGATTTGAATTAAACTTTACAGTCCTCCACCACCAACTAGCGTTTTGAAGGTGTAACAGCAGAGTGACACACACACACCACTGCAGAAGTAAAAATAACGTGCAGATTTTTTTTCCCCCACGACTAATCCATTAGTTGAAGATTATGTGCAACTTTAGTCGACCAAGATTTTCTTTGGTTGACTACAGCCCTACCAGCAACTGGATGAGTTGACACATGGGATGGGATTGTTAGCTATCAAACCGGCTAACTCGCATAATTCACCACAGTGAAGCAGCTGAGACCTTCATGATCAGTGAACTTCTGTCAAATATCCAGCCAAAGGTTGACGTTCAGCTTTGAATAGCTAGCCAAGGAGGTTGAAAATTTTTCTCCCAAGCGTGTTTTGGACTAGACAGAGTGCGCTTGGGAAAAAAAGGCCAACAGGATACACACAGGGACGCTAAAGTGCGTTTCATAAGACAGCGAACGACGACCTGCCCTACTCTTCCTCTGACTGGCTTACCATGACATTCTTACCATAACCCTTAACAATCACACACTTTTTGCCTAAACCCTACCAACCCATCCAACAAAGGCAACAAGTACAACTCTGAGGGAGAGCAGGGCGGGTCATGCCTTTGCTATCCCAGGAAGCACAAATCTGCCACAGGAACTTACATGCACTAACATACACACACAGCTGGACCAACTTCCACAGCAAAGCACAGAGAAGACCGGATTACAGCACACAAAGAGGGAGCATACTTCACTCTCTGCTCAGGAAGCCATTACTTTACTATATATTTACATAGCAAATAGATGTTTGCTACCATATTAATGTTCTGAATGTCAAATGCAACACCTTTAATAAATGATGTTTAACATAGTCCTTATGCTTGCTTTCTTTCGTTGTAGGACAATTTTACAGACAAGAAGTGCAATAGCGTGTAAGGGCAATAACTTATTTTGGTTACAAAAAATAAACTTATTTTACAAACAATATAAATATTGTGTTTCTTATTTTTTCTGAAGGTTCAGTCGTTTACTATTTACTGCAGACAATCTCCCATCTGGAGTTAAATAGTTAGCTCATCTTGCATTGTAAAAGATAAAACTGGTACATTTACTTCAATTACATGTATTTATTAACACTGCAATTGAAATACTAAAACAAATCTCAAAGACACGCCTCAGCAAAACGAAAAACGAGCATGTGATCGTTTGTACATCCGTTTTGGGGATGGGGTTATTGCCAAAATCAAAACACTGACAACACTGGTGCGAACAGGTGAGATTGTGTCAAAGCGTCTGGAGCTATGTAACGTTGTCAGTAACCATTATGCCGAAAGACTTGGTCTAGACTAATGTCTATGTGCAGGATTCCACAATTCTCGTGAGCAGCCAGGGGGCGACTGAATCCTTCCCTAACAGGCAGCTATTGTAGACAAGCAGCTGCTGAACGTTAGCCTACTTTAAAAGCTAATGTTAAATATAATATAACACGCACCTGCAAGGGCTTCTTTAAAGATATAAAACCACAGACAGGCATGATGTGATTTCAGCCCACAGAGTGTTTTAACTAAACGTGAAGCTGAGGGCTCAACGTTAATGTTAGTGGTTAGACGATAGCTAACGTTAGCTGCTGCTAGCTAACGCTACTTAGCAAAGGGAGAAAAGCACACGGATTTATATATAATCAAATATTTGGGGGTCAGT
>NC_065511.1:21026659-21175844 GCF_006386435.1 Epinephelus moara | reverse complement strand
CATTTCTTATTTACCTTACCAACTGAGGAAACAACTACCTGAAAACCATTTGCTGTCCTCCTATAGCTGCCCCCTGCTTTGTCAATCAATTATTTTAGTTATTAGAGTGCTAGGCAGCTGTTTAGAGGAGCCCATGGCTGCTGATTGTTGGGACGAGGTTTCTAGAGTCAGAATATTTATAAAGCTTTGAATGTTGCATTACCTGACCTTTCCTAACGATGACTGTGAACAAGCCATAGTCCTAACAAGCTAATTAGGCCTGAGACCCTGGTAAAAGTTGTCTGAGAGCTCAAATGTCATGGGGTGCCCAGACTTTTGCATGGTGCACCTTTCCTTTTTTCCACTCTAAAAATAAAATGTCGAAAAGCATGTTCCATCTTTAACTCCATGCCTCTTGGAGATCAGTTCATCTTCTACTTAACTATTTACAGTAAAAGAAATTTTGACCAGGGATGCCCAAACTTTTGCATGCCACCGTACCCACTTCCTCCTCAGTAACCCATCTGCCTAGCGGTACACCCGCCTCATCGACGATCACTACACCACTGTTGTCCCTGTCTCCAGAGTCACTTAGAGGGAAATTGACTCACATTTATTCCTTGGAGACTTAACCTTAACCCTTAACCTTAACCTCTACATGCCTAACTCTTACCCGAACTCTTACTTTAACCTTAACAAAAACCAAATTGCAGTCCTGAAATGCATAGTGTGGGTAAAGTTTTTGTCCCAAAATTGAGGACACGTCCACAAAAATTAACTGTGTGAAAAGATTTTTTTGTCCCTATGCGTGCTTAATACAAGTGCACACACACACACACACACACACACACACATGCACACAGGCTACACATTAAGGCTTCTATACTTGCTAAAACTCTATTCCCTGTTCTGGACCTAATGCTGCACTCACATGGAATCAGGGAGAAGGTAGACTGCAAGCTGAATACCACTTTAGTGGATGAGAGCTGGATGGTAAAATTATGTGAGGCTGGCAGAGAGTGCCAGCAGTGGTAAAATATTTTAACTTTTTCCCATCGTCTGTGACAGCATTTGCAACTGGATGTTACACAACTCCCTCACACTCAGGCAAACACACGCAATCTGGATAATTACTGGACACTACAAGAAAAGTACACAGAATAATAAACAGGAAATGACTTTATTTAATATGTTTTATTCCATTCCTTTGTAGACAATATGGCACCACCATCACAACATATTGTCGTGCGTGTTTTGTTTTACTGTCCTGCCATTCTGTCGCACTGTTTATTTTTCCCATGCCATCCAGAAGGTGTTTTCCATCTGCCGTGTACCGTCTGCCTGATTTCATGTGAACGCAGCATTAGCCATCAAAACCACATGCCTATCACCCCAAGGGCCTAGGTGTTGTTTCAACATATGAAACAGGAAGTTTGAGCTTCACACACTTAATTTGAATTCTGATGCACCATTTTGTGCCTTTTCCGCATCATCATGTCTTTAATTTTGTCAATTTGTCAATTTTTGTTTTCTTATCTAACTTGTGTTTGATATACAAAGTCTCCCATGGCTTAGCTCTTGTAGCCTATATCAGCAGAGGAACAAACATTAATCGTGTCTCTAGGGGATCCTTAAGAGGAGATTGTACTATTCCGCTGAGGAAAAGTGCTGTTAGCCAGTCAGCCTGGTCCGTAAGAGGTTCAAGGGAGTGGAATAGAACTAAACACTTATAGATCTTTCAGTAATCAATTAAAACAATGGATGATTAATACATACACATGTAAGCACTAAACTCTTTTCTGCTGCTGCTAATGATATGTCCTGCTGGTGCTGCAGTGTTGTTCTATATGGAGATATGTCACTACTGCCTCCGGTGCTTTTAAAAATTGCATGACCTTTTATATTGCATCAATTTTTCCTCAGGCTTCAGCACTGAATCATACATTTGATGATCATTACATTCTTGTGATTAAAAAATCATGTTGAAATCATTTCTTGTTGATGTGTTCAGAGAAGTCTTTTTAACTGTATGCACTGTTCTCTTTTTTTATGCTTTGTTGTATTTTAGGTAGCCTTTTCTAACATCTTGGCCAAGATACTACAGGTCAAAAATAACCTTTTGGCTAATTCGGGTATTTTAATACCATGTGTATTTATTTAATTGCACGGCCCCCTTTTAAATAGGGGGGACACACAAATGCAAAAATCTACACCTATGCCTAACCCAGTGTCGTACCTAGCACATCCAGCGCCCTGGGAAAGCAACCCCCTCGACCCCCGATCCCCCCGAATAAAAACGTATTATTATCTTATCACTTTTTTCTACCATATTTATTGAATTTATTACAAACAAGAAGAAGAGGTAATGAGAAATCAACGCAAATACACAATTAGCTATATAAAACAAAAAGACAAGAAATTGGCATGGGCATATTTCCAAATTTCGTTTTTTATTTTGTGTACTGTGCTCCGAATGGCTTTTGCCGTTTCATTTTTTTCTTTTTCTGTCTTTAATGCTCTCCACATTCTTCAGTGCATTTTCTAGCATTTTCTGATAGTGATGATCACTCACCAATAAACACAAGTGAAATACATTGCCAAGAATTGAGGTGGTATCCCTTCTGGAGACTGACTATGAGCATTATTTATTTATTTATTTATTTATTATTTTTTATGCAAACTTGTGTTTGATATACAAAGGCTCTCATGGCTTCGCTCCACCATCACTTGTAGCCTCTATCAGCAGAAGAGCAAGTGGCTCCATAAGAGGAGATTTCTAGCATCACCATTAAGTCATTTTTTTTTGAGGGGGGGATTTTGGCACCCTCCCCCCGTCACCTAAAGGAAGATCTGCCACTGTCCTTTCTCAGATCCCAACCCCATACTTAACCTAAACCTGAGCCTAATTCTTCTTCACCTTAAAATACAGTTTAAAACCTCAAACAGCCCTTTGATGAGGTGAGGAGGGGGCACAATATCCACCCTTTCCAAACATGTCCTCACTCTCCACGTCTGAAACTCCTCACGGTCCCCACACAGATACAAGTGAAGCAGCCCACACACACACACACACACACACACACACACACACACACAGTCTGGGGCTTTGCTTGGCCGACGTTTGAATACCACAGTGTCGTTACCGTCTCCGGCCGCTTGGAGGCGCCCGGCTCATACTTTGTATCACCGAAGAAGTGGAGGCTGGGGAGGAAAGTGGGCTTGAGAAAGAAATCTCTCCTCTGAACTGTTTACCCTGACGTCAGTTTGCAGAACTAGCTCTGCCCTGTCTCCTTCAGTGTCTCCGAAACTCCTCTCAGTGAGAATTGGGGGAGTAGATGGGCTCAGCTCTGCTGCTCGCGCGCCCGGACCTCACGGAGTGAATGACATGATTTCTTCCTGCACATTTAAAGTGGACTAAAACAGCTACACGATGCACACCTGCGCCTTTCTGCTCATTTTGACTGTTCAGATCTACGCCGATGGCATCGAGGGGCCAACAGGTAAGGCGCATATTCATCTCGATCCCCTGTACGCAGTTGGGAAGTTTCTACATATGGATCAAACTCCACTGAAAGCGAAAGCGGAGCGAGTCTGGTGAAGGTGCCAACTTTGTGCCCCTTTCCCTAACACGTTTATCTGCGACTTACTGCTGCTTCCCATGACTTACTAATGGCACAATGTTAATCCTCCCGGCACAGAATAAAAAATTCTTTCACAACTTTGTGAGCTGAAAGTTTTCACAGTGCCAGACTCCTGTGAGAAATGTTGGTTATGTTGGAGGACTGCGTCTGGTTGCTCAGGGGAGAAAGCTCCCATTTCCCAAAACAGCACAATCTCCTGCGCTACGCTGCTCCTGCTTTTCTTGCTCCTGCTCCGGCGCCAGGTAGCCTTAAAGGTGTGATCCAAAGTTAGAAATCACTTCATTAAAAGCGAGAAATGCTCCCCTTAGAGCAGACCTAACGACGCTCCCACGACCTTTAGGCAATTTCCTCCGTATTTGTGAACACGAGTCTTCCAAATCCCGACAGCTTGAACCAATCTGTGATGACATCCACAGACCAAAACCTGGAGCTGCTCCACACAGACGCTGGGTTGCACAGTTGTGTACACACACTGACTCCCTGAAAGTTTACATCTTAATGAGGCTTGTGGCATTGTAATGCATAGTGATTTCTGAAACCAATTTTTCATTAGATGATCCCAAAGGTGCAGGCTAACACTGTGGGGAAAGAGTCTCATTCTCAAAGCTGCTGGATTTTTCCTGCTGATGTGCTGAGCTGCCTCTGGTCTTTTGGGTTGTCTAGCTGTAGAAGACATTCATGCTCACATTTGAGCTCTGAAGTCCTATCTCCTGCTCTGTCTGTCTAAGGAGCTAGATTTTTCACATTAAAGGCACAAAATCATGTAGTTAGATCACATTTTGTGCAGGAATATACTCTGACTTCTTCCCATTCCATTTTCATCATCCAGCAGGATAAATAAACCTCTCCAATTGTGACAATCAGGCACATATCAGAGAGATGGAAGGAGACAGAGGCAGAGTGGTGAAAATAAATATCTTTTATAGGAATGACACATGACACAGACCCTTTCATATTCATTCACATTCATGTTTTGAAAAAAAATCTGCTTTTATTCCCTGAATCTATTCATCATTTATGCAATGTAATTACAGTGCTGTATTTTTTGAGATTTTTTTTTTTTGTCTGAAGGCTAAAAAGGCCTGTTTGAGTCTCTTTGTCTCCCTGACACACCACACACATTATGTATATGCATGCATGATTTTGCCCCTGTAGAAGATAAAACCGAGGTAATTAGGCCGCAGTATTGATAACATTTACACTGCAGTCTGCTTCAGCGCTGTATAGCTATGCGGCACAGTGTTTGCCACATGCATGTTGGATAAAAAAAGCCTGATCGTGTTGAGATTGTTTGACTTGGTTCGTGGGAATTTGGCTAATATTTGTATTTCTCACTGGCAGTGCTTCTGTTTTTAGAGGAATGCTCACTCTAACACTTGCATGCAGAACTCATTGCAACAAGCAACAACAACAACGAAGGCATGCAAGCAGAATGTGTATTGTCGAGAGCTGAATGGAGCAGATCATTAAGAGGAATGGGCTGAGACATATGAAGGATTAAATCACACACACACACAGGTAATTAAAAGAGCTGAATGGAACAGCGACGCTCCACTACGGCTGTCAACAGAAATTTACATGGTGGAGCTTTTTTAGTTTGTTAACTGGGGTGTTGCGAGCCTCACCATCTGCGTGCTTACCCTCCCATTAGCAGCTAATAGTGAACGCTGCTAGTTTTTGTGCCTTCTGATCCCCTTGGCCTGACTCCCTTCATGCTTCCGCACCTGCCTACATCCTATAGGAGGAAATTAAGGAGCATAAACACAGCCTGGACTCCCACAGTCTTCAGAGAGTCTCCTCTGATTACTTATTGCTCCGATTGTGTGAAGATCACACCTTGACCTTGAATGCTTAATAACAGTTAACGCTCGGCACTCCGTTGGGGATTTCTCGCCTTTTTCACTAGATGTGATCCATATTTTCTTTCTTGCTTATGCCGCCGTCTGTCCGGGCTGTCAGTTCAGGGGGAAGTGAAATTATTAGAGGCTATGAAATATAGAGGCTCTCTGCTGCACTGGGCTGACTGTAGTGGGGTTGATAAGAGGAAGAAAATATCACATTCGCATCGTATTTTCTCAGACACAAAGATGTTATGAACATGAAAGTCCAGTTTCCGGGTGTAGCTCTATGTGTTGGGTTTATTTTATGCCGTAAAACCCAATGTGACACTTTCACTCCTCTGTTGTCACTTATGGGAATTGAATGAATGTTCACTTACCATCTGTCTCCTCTATTAGCAGCAAATGTTGTCAGCTGAGTGGTGTAATTATCCTGTGTCTCATGACTCATTTCCCGGTTTGATCTAAAGTTAAGGCAGAATATCCTTTTTGCCTATTTCAGTGGCTAAGATAACACTTGGATCCAGATGAAAAGGACTGTGAAGCCTAGACCGTCTAGTTAGAGCATGGTTTGGAATGAGTAATACGTCAGGGCTTCAAGTTGACGCTGTGTAACCATCACTGGGAAACGTAACACAGGACCACCTGCACGTGTAAGCATCAAGGAATTACAGCTGCAACAGCATTTTGATCATTACATAATTGTGCTTTTCTTTGTCATACATGATAGTGAACTGAATATCATTAGGATTTGGGCTACTACTCAGACAAAACAAGGCATGTAGACATCTCACCTTGGGCATTTTTCACTATTTCAGACATTTTTTTAAGACAAAACCCACCCAGATATACAGGCATTAAACCTTGATGAAGTACCTGAATAAATGGGCCTACCAGGCATAGGCTCCTGGGGCCCAAAGTGTCAGGGGTCCCCTTGGCCTTCACTTGCAAAATGTCACCCAAATTCACACATGGTGACCAGAAAGTGACACAAAGGGATGCGAAACAACCATAAAAGCCATTAAATATTCTTACAGGAACACAAAACTACCTTAAACAGACTTAAAACTACCTCCAAGAGACACAAATGACTGTAAAAACGCACAAAACAACTACAGACACACAACCACGGAAACAGTTGCATAATGACTACAAAGAGATGCAAAGGTAGGAGAGGTGGTGGGGCCCTTTGCATATCTGTGCCTACTTCCTCTTTTCTTTGCCATACATGATAGCAAACTGAATATCATTGGGATTTGGACTATTACTCGGACAAAACAAGACGTGTGAAGATCTCACCTTGGGTACTTTTTGCTATTTTCTGATATTTTTTAGACAAAACTCGCCCAGTTATACAGGCACCAACCCTGGATGAATTACTGAACAGGCCTACCAGCCTCATGGGGCCGAGTGTCAGGGGTCCTCTTGGCCTTCACTTGCAAAATGTCACTCAAATTAACACGTACTGACCAGAGAGAGACTCAAAATGACGACAAAGTGGCACAAAACAACCAAAGAACACATCAGATGTCCTTACAGCAACACAAAATGACCCCAAGTGGACACAAAATTACGTCCAAGAGATACTAATGACTGCAAAAAGACACAAAACAACCACATGGAGACACAAAATGATTACAAAGAGACCAAAAACGACCACAAAGAGACATAAAACAACCAAAAAAGACATTAAATTTCCTTACAGCAACACAAAATCACCCCAATAAGACATAAAATTATCTCCAAGAGACACAAACGACTGTAAAATGACACAAAACAACCACACGGAGAGACAAAATGACCACAAAATGATTAAAAAACACAGAAAAGATGCACAAGGACAACAAAGAGACACAAAATTGCTCCTATGTAGGAGAGGTGGTGGGGCCCTTTGCATATCTGTGCCCAGGGGCCCATTATCTCATTATCCGCCCCTGGCATTAACAGGTGCACTGACTCACTGATACATGCAGGAAACAGACAGAAGAAAAACACTTCAGAGAATAAAAGGCTATAGAGAAGGCTCTACTTAAAAGTGGACAAATCTACTTATTAGACGACCAAAATTGTCAGCGTGAAACACATTTCTTCAAAAGAATCCTCCTGACACCATTTCTGTGTGCTTGCTGCACCAATTCAAATGACATACATTTGCATATTGGCTTTTGAGAATCCAGTATATGGCTTCACTATAATAGGCTCTGAAAAAGCCTGAGATGCATTTGTGAGTTATTGCAGGGGAAAAAAAAATGTAACCACCATGTAGAAAATGTTGCCTCGTACCACACAGTTGCATCAGATCCACAAAGTGGAAGTGTTCCCTGCAGGAGCCAGGCCACCATCTGTGGATAGAGGGTGAGGGGCGGTAGGGATTGGGCCTAAATCAGACTCCTGAAAAGACTGGTTGATTTCCATCTTTGCGGGATCACGGGCAGTAATTCAGAGAGCAGATGGAAAACTTTGCAACAAGGATGGAGGGGATTGGGGAGGAGGAAAAAAGGGGAGAGAATTTTCAGAGGGAGAAGCTGAGACGGACAGAGGGATTTATTCAGATACATTGTCAGGGTGTTTTGTTTTTCGGCTGAGGCCGCAGCAGGACTTTTGCTGGGCTCGTGTGTCCATTCTGCCTTCAGCACTCGAGTGAGTGATTAAACAGGGTGCTGATGAGAGGAGTCCTCTGCTCTGCAGCACGCCGCTTCCAGTTTCTGTCTCTGATCTATTGTAATGTGGGGCTATGTGGAGGAGAGCCAGCCCCCGATTGGCTCACATACTCATCTCACAAGACTGGAAGATGAAACACATCCATCTAGTGTATGTGTTCAAAGAATTCTGCTTAATGCCAAGAGCCGTGATTGGTGCGCCTTAACATGGGAAGTGCGTGCTAGAATTGAGCGATATGTTAAAAATTTCCAACCAGTCACTGTCAGCCCAACAACAGCAATTGCTGATATGAGACTTGAGACGAGCTTAAATAAGTATTTCACTGCTGGAAAGATGGTCCTCTCATAAAACGGGGCTGCCTGTGCAGTATAAAGACGCAGATGCTTTTGAAATTGGTGCTGCATGACCAGAGAATACAGAGAAAAAGAGCTGTGGCATTTGCTTTCGCTCAAGAGGTAGAAAACCTACAATTTTCAGAATGCACTGCATCACACTGGACCAATTAACGCTCCAGCTGGTGGCTGCCGTAATGCAACTTGACCATCTTGACACAGGAAACAATATGGCGGCTAGCCAGTGATAAATTGTCTTGAATATGTTTTGAAAACATTTGAGGTGAGAAATAGCCAACACAGAAAAAGAGTCTTGCAGCACTGCTTAGTTTAACTGTTTGATCTCAATATTTTCAGCCTTCGTTTGGCCTATACAGGAAACAATATGGCGCCCACTTCCTGTTCACACATTCTTGTATTACAGCCAAACAGTGCACTAAAATATTTTTCTGAAGTCATTTTAACGGAATCTTGGTTCATATTAGTTTTACCGTTTGAGCTCAGTATTTTCAGCCCTCGTTTGGCCTGTACAGGAAACAGTATGACGCCCACTTCCTGTTCACAAATTCTTGTATTACAGTTTAACAGTGCACTAAAATATTTTTCTGAAGTCATTTGAACAGAATCTTGGTTCATATTAGTTTCACTGTTTGATCTCAGTATTTTAAGTCTTCATTTGGCCTGTACTGAATTTGGTCTGAGTTTGTGTTTGCTTCTGTACTCTTTTTGTCTGTGGTGGCGGGAATACGAAAATGCAGAAGTACCACCTGTGGTTCAAGTAACAGTCCTAAAGCCATAAGAGCTTAGAGATAAGCAGGGAGATCTGGCCAAGGGTAAGATAAAGAAAAGTTTACCATAGTTCATTTGCACATACTACCCACCGCGTTATGATACAAAGCTGGTTGAAAATCAAAAGAGTATCCCTGTTTAATCTAATTAAATTTAGATGTAAAAAAAAAAAAAAAATGCTGGCTTTACACACTGTTTTTTTTTCTCCTGCTGTCTCTTTTTGCCCAGTGCCCTCTAAGCCAGTGTTTCTAAATGGTGTGCTGTGATGCCAATCCAGGTGTTGAAATTTCAAGTGGGCCTATACAAAAAGTTAAGAATGAATTTTTAATTGACTTTATCAGTATGTTGAATTTGCCTCTTCTCAATAAAGAGGCAAATTTAATTTAATTTAAAAAATGTAATTACATTTGACCTATGAACCTATTTGTCGCTGTTCGCTCAGGGGAATTGACACATCAAAAGCCCTGATTGGCAGCCAGTGTGAGGGATGATAACATTCAAAGGGAGAAAGCCGTGAGTGGGACAATGGATTGCTTTATTGTATGGAGCAAATTACATCAAAGCATCAGCAAAGACGACCTGCCACTGAAAGAAAAACTTTTTTTTTTTTATTGATTTATGTTGTGATAAGAGTGATAACACACGTTATAGAAGCTGTGGTGCACAGATATAAATACAAGTGTGCCTTGAGATTTTGCTCGCCCTTTGGTGTGCGTTGGGCACACAAAGTTTGAAAACCACTGCTCTAAGCAGCAGCTTTCACTACTTTTTGGAGGCAGACTGAAAAAAAAAGAGACAAAAATCGCCCAAAATATACCAGTGATGTACTCAGCCAATCGTGTACATATTTTTTCCAATTGCCTAAGCCTAGCGTGTGCCCAATCAGAAGCCACCTCGAGCTGGTCTCATTTTTCTTGTGTACATCTCACTTTAGTGTGTGCTGTGCTGAGTGTGCAGTCATCTTTTATGCTAGATTGCAGCTCACACATATCTTGTGATGTTTGTGCTTAATTAATCCTGCTGATCATTCTGTTGTTCTCATTCTAATTATCACGTCCTGTTTCTAAATCAGCACCACATCTCTATTTTGTTTTTTGGATGAGGGCTTTGTGAGTCGTGGCCTACTCAGGCGAAGGATTGTTTGCTCTTCGGAAAGGTCAAGTGCAGGTTGGGAGTCATGTTTCTGGAGCAGAGAAAGAGCAGGTTAGGAAGAGGGTAGTGCTCAAAAGCAGGATTCTCTCTGCTGTGTGTCTCCTCTGCCGTCACATCTGGCCAGTTCTGCAGGCTCTGAACGGAACCACTCGAAGCGAATTGTTATCATTATTAATTTGAAACATGCACTGTGTGTCATATGCTATGAATGTTTTAGCATATTGATAGCGATGGAGCTCAAGAATGCATGCGTATGCCTTGCTTTTACATTTTTGTCTGAATGCATGTGCTAATGAGCGTCTTTGTTCATTAGCATCTTTGCCTGTGAGAGCTGGAAATCAGGCACGGAAGGTCCCACAGTACAGAGTGACTCAGCACATGACACTGTTGCTAGCAGGGGCTGGAGCCGCTGCTGCTCCTCTGAGCTCTTCAGGGTAACTGTGAGACCTTCCAGCACCCTGGAAAAGATGCCAAGACTGAGAGATTTACAGTCAGTAGCCTGCCTTGGCCTGTCTCCTCCTTTCCACTTCACAGCGACAGCCAGAGTGCAGGCTTCCCGGCTCCCTCGGCCAGGTGTTATTAATGTCGTATTGATCTTTCAAACTCCGGCAAGTCCATTTTACTTAAATTTGATCAAAGTGGCGTCCCGTCTGTTGCCTGTAAGTTTGATGTAGGAGTGCGAATTAGCCAGCCAGCCAGAACCTGCATGACGTAACACAAGGAGTCGGGTTTGCAGCAGAGAAATGTTCGTGGCATTGTGTCGAGCAAAGGACAGGGAAAAGTAGAAATCCTCTCAAACATGAAAGAGTGGGCCTCATTTCCATAAGAAGGCTGTATATATTACAAATAAGCTACAAAATATCCTCTTGATGTGCTGGTCTAAAATGACAGGACCATTATACTCATTATCACTTAAAAGCATATGTTTTACTTGAATAATGGACAGGGAAATTTATCATTCAACGCAGATGGGCCGGTGTTTATAGCCTGGATATGGAGGGGAGTGAGACTGCGAGCACAAGCACAGATGTGTAATTATCCAACAAAGAAATAAGCAGGGCTGTGAGTTGCAGTCCCTGTGTTTTCTTCCCCGAGGTAGCGAGCTCCAGACTGCAAAAGTGGGTCTGGAAGACTGATGCTGCGAGTGCTGCTCCTTATCCCCTACCCAGAGGAAAGAAAGCCTCCTGAGCAGTTTATATTTAGCCCACTGGCCGTGTTTCAGTTCTTTACCTTTCTCCTATGTCAACACATTCACAGCCAGATTCTTCCGGCCCTCTGTTGTTTGTGAATGCAGCGTGTAGTGAATGCTCAGGTCACCGGAGTCAGGGTTCAGGATCAGTCCAGGATTGCAGAGTCGAGATGTGACCTGTTGTTGAGCTGCCCGTAGGCGTCTGCATACAAAACCCCTCGGTGAAATCTGAACCGCTGACACTCCTCTAAAAGTCAAAACAGTCTCTTCAGGACGTTTTTCTCCCTGGCGGTGTAATGGATGCAGGTTTTAGTTGCCTTTGTGCCACCGTGCCGGCTCTCTAAGGGGAAGTGGTATTTCTGGTTTGACCGGTCCCTTTGGGCAAAGAAATATCCTCTCAGAGACCCAGCCATGAACCCGAACACTCATCACCATGATGTGTCTCACACTTATTAGACTGACACCCTTTCACATAAACTTTATTAGGACATTGGAAATTGAAGAGCATTAAAGTGTAACAGAGCATGGATGATGGCTACTGTGCCGATTTAGGAGAGTGTAATATTTGAGGCCTTCATGGCATGAAATCTAAGTAAAACTGAGCTCTTTCAAAAAACGCTGCATTTTCTCAGTTATGCAGCGTCTACCTTGCATTGCTCGCCCCTGCTTACTGTTGATTTGAAGCCGTTTGTCTCCCTTTCGGTGCAGCACGGTAGCATGGCACAGCGGTGACACTCAGCTGTGACAGCTGCTGGTGCTGGTGGGTTATGGGTAGGTCATGGCAGCTGTGGTAGCACAGGTGCCAGCTGGCGGTAAATCAGTCAACGGAATGATTCCAAACCTGTTGAGCATATACTATAACATGTATGAAGCACTTGATTTTAAAGTCTAATCTTTATTTATTTTGTATTTAATCCTTTGTTTAAACAGGTAGACTGGAATCTCTTTCTCAATAGAGACCTGTGTACAAAAATGATATTTACAGTTTAAACATAGACAGACTATACTTAAAGCCCTGTTTGCACAGGAGCAATTATACCTGGGGACCTCATATTATTTAGAAATTACTCCACAGCGTCTGCGATCCGTGCGGTGCATTCACACAGGATAAGCAAAGGTAGTGTTTTACCAGAATTTAATGACATTTTACTGGATTTGAGCTGGCTCTTCCTCAGAATGGGTTGTCATGCTGTGTAGCAAGATGAGTTTCCTTCATCCAAAATGCTGTCACAACTTTCATTTATAATTGCCAACGCAGCCTCCATAATTCTCGACCAGGGAAGAGGCAGACATGAGTTGCAGAGAAAGCAATAACCTAAATACGACCTCAAATCACCATTGTGCTAATTGGTGTGTTTGGCGAAATATGGTAGGTAATTTTCAGTTTAATTTTTACTTGACAAATTATAGACATGGCAGATTTGCACCGGATCAAGATCCCAGACTTCCTCTGCAATTATTACAAATCACGTGACGTCGCCAGGTAGAGGAGCAATTACAAGCATGATTGCAAGTACATAAGTGCAGCCTTTTTATTCAAATGGAATAAGAGAATTCTTCAATTTTTTTGGAGCTCATTCCACTTGTATGCAGCACAGTATTTGAAGCCATGTATATACCCTGAAATTCCTCCTACTTGTGACAGATGCCTTTTAACAAATGACACATGACTCCACAGTTTTGCTCTGTCCCAAAATTATGACCTACTGGACCACCATTTCCAAACTAATATCTAAAATACTTCAAATTCAGTTAGATCCAGAAGCACTCATTATTATTCTAGGACTGTCTGATGATGTCAGAAATTAAGCAACACTCAGCAATGTTTCCTTTTCTCTAATCTCATTATTGCAAAGAGACGTCTGCTTATGCATTGGAAAAAGAAAGAAGTCTCCACAGCAAAGACTTGGCTCAATGACCTTAGGAACACACTTCACCTAGAGAGAATAAGATACACTCGTATAGACAAAACCATGTTTTCCAAGTGTGAACAAGAGGCACTGCTAATGTTAAGTTGTCCCGAGACCTGACGTTGTACGTACTGTATTGAAATGCAACCAGAGAGCAGAGGTAACTGGGCAGTTCTGGCAGTAGAGTCTCATAAACACACAACATGCAATGCTGCTCCTGTCTGACTGTCAGGGAGGACCACTCCACCTTTTCATATAAGATGCAACATTGATTTAGAAAGTATCACCTGTAATGACAGGGCAGCACCTGTGATATACTGCGTCAGGAGGCTTTAAGGTGGAGGCAGAGATGCACAGTGGTCTTTTATTAACAAGAGTGTGATGTTCGCCAACATGTTTTGGCCAGAGGACGTTAGAAGGGTTTTCAAGGAGTTCATCTTTAGTTGATGTGAAAACATCAAATTCGCCCAAACTGGAATTGCATGGTTTTCACCGGAACAACGTGAATGTTGCTCGCAGTTTCATCACGGTTTCATGTGAAGACATTGATACTAGTAGTCTGGAAGTTTTGTTGCCAAAAAGAAAAAAAAAAAAAGCTTTGTAATTTGTGTTTATATTGCAGCATGCATTTAATCCTTATTCTCCTCTGGACCGCAGGGGCATTGCTCTGGCATCTTATTTAAATGTAAATAGAAACAGTGGATATTCAGAATATGGGAGTGTGTTATGATATGCCAGCAGCTCGCCGGCGTCTGACCGCCAGTTGGGTTGAAAAGCTTTTGTCAAGTGATGTTAGTAAAAAGAGTTCGGGAACTCGGGCCCAGCTTCGACGCTTTGTTCTGTTCCAGGTGTTGAAGTGAGACAGAGCAAAAGCAGAGCCTATTGATTTCTCAAACACAGCCTGTCACAGTCAGCTTATTGTCTTCTTCCTCTAGAAACTCTCCTTTCGATCCTACATGACCTCCCATCACAATCCTCCTCACTTTGACATGCTGCTATTTCAGCAGTTGCTCAGGGGATTGTGAGTACCTTTTTTCATTAAAAAAACCATCCCTTTCCCCCCTTGGCTGTTACACTTTATCGTTGTAAGACATTTTAGGGACAAGCAGTTCACAGTTGTCTCCTCTTTACCATTTCCCTCGTGTCATGGTATGCAGGATGCCCAACTCCAGTCACTCATTAGCAGCTGATTCATTGAAAACAGTGTCTATTATTCATTTCTTTTGACAAGGTGGTATAATTGCCTGAGGGCAAAGAGATGAATCTCTATTTGCTGCCCAGTGTATTTAGACAGTGTGTGAGTCAGTCCTGCAGGGACGCTAATGAAGAGAGATAGCTCCTGACCAAGAAAATATGTGCCCTTTATCTTCAGATCGCTGTGCTATTATTGTGTTGCTCAGAAACAGGTAGAACACAACTCCTCATAATACCCACATGTGTACTTTGATGTTCAGGTCTGTTTATACAGACCCAGAGACGTGATCTTCTTCTCACCTGAATGCCAGGTGGGGTGGAATTGACAAACCTTCCTTCAGGGCACGCTCCACAGCCCTTCAGGGCCCTCCAGGGTCCTCCTCCTGGTGATTGCTGAGCTGCTTGGCGTTCCTGAGAGACAGCTCGTCAAACAGTTTGAAAGACCTTTGTTTGTTCCTGCGCTGGCCGCCTGACTTGGCCTGCCAGCGCAGGGGAGGCAGGGAATGGGGAGGTGATTGCCCCAAGAGATGAGGGGCTTGTGAGTGGGAACTGAAGTGGGCAACAACGTGACCCGGAGCCTTGTTTGAGGAGCCTTTCATCTTCCCCGCCACAGTCAGGCAAAGACCATGTCCACACTAATGCGGATACGTTTGAAAATGCATCTGTTCTTGGCCCGCTGGCCGCGCTAAGCTGCCACAGACAATCTGACCTTTTTGAAAACGCTTCCCATGGATGAGTCTTAAAACTCTGGTCTCACATTGTGATGTGGAACAGGGGAAAAGGGAGCTTTTCAAAAACGCTGACACCGCCATTGTGATGTGATCTACTGTAAAGCTGCTGGCCTGAGGGGCCTGCGCGTGCCCAGTGGAGGAGATCTCAACGCTCCTCTATTGTTTTTGGCATTTTGATGCGAATGGCAAACTTTTTGAGAGCAGCCTGGACAGATTTAATGTGGACGGAAAGCTTTCATGCCATTTTCAAATAGCGTGGACTCTCTGCAGCCAAAGGCAGAGCACCGTTTGCATGGCTCACATTCGCTCACAGCCAGAAATATGCAAGAATGTCCTGGGAGCCCACGGGGTGTCGTTAACAAAGAGCTTAATTCAAAACCACAAACAGAAGATTAGAATAATTGCTTGGCCCTTGTGTGTGTGTGTATATGCGTGTGGGTTTTTCGAGTGAGTGTTTGTATGCATGCTGGCGAGTGCCTAGGTGTGTGTTTTGTATATATGGAAGAGGGCAGATTGGTGATTGTTCCCACCTGATTTTATGTAAATATTTGCTGAACTCCTTTGGCCATTTTGAACTTCCATAAATCACAGCCATGTGGATTATTATGGAGCTTTTGTTTGCTTTATTCCTCCACGGTGTGAAAATGCTAATGAAAAAATTAGCATACTGTGGTTAGGACATATTCTTCTGATGATAAATACTTTGCGCTGCAAAGATCAAGAAGCTGTAGAAACTAGCTTTGGGGCAGTTTTGTGTTTAGAGAGTAGTCGGAGTACACAGTGTGTCATAGACCTTGGAGCAGGTTGGCCCTGGCCTTTGTCTGTCTGGACAGCCAGGGTAATTAAGAATCAGCTTAGAGCTGGGATTATGGCAGCAAGTAGGCTGATCACAGGGGACAGGAGAAAAGGCATTAGGAGAATGGTGGTTAATATGGGTATTACTCTGCTTAGCACTGGTATCATGTGACAATAAGACAACCGACAATGGAACCCTGTTGATGCCGAGATCCCTCGCTCTGCACTAATAGGCTTTACTGCAGATAGCTTTGTTTACCCACAGCATGCAGCACTCCACCTTCCCGCTTTATCTTCCTTCCTCACACATTCAGACTTTTTTATAATTTGTCTTAACCTAATTAGAAAATGGTAATATTTTGCTGTACAGCTCCCTGAGGTATTTTAGCAGTGTTCAGACGTATTCGCCTTACACCAGCACCTTTGAAAGGAAACACGCATGATTGTTCATCCTCTTGTGAATGCACACACACTCACGCTTGCTTTTTTTAGAGATATTTTTGTGGAATGTAATTAATGTTCTCATTAACTGAGTGAACGAGCTGTAAGGCAGAACTAAAAGCCTGATACTTTAGGAAACATGCTCGCTGAAATGGATAGCCGGTGTTTGGCATGTGAAACAGAGAATGGTTAGATAGCTTCTTTCTTGTCAGTCCAGCCTTTTATTGTGATCCGCATGCAGAGGTAACCCGATGCTTGAAGCCTCTGCACCGCAAGTGAAGCCATTTGTTGCCCTTTAGAAAGGATATGGAAGCAGGCCAGTGTGAATAATAACAAAGTAGGGAGCAGGTTTATCCAAACACAAAAAGGTTACATCAAATGGCCCACCTAATTCGTTGCATTACTCTTATTTGCACTGAACCCGTGCATTTATTCCTGGTATCAGCTCTGGCTGTGTTAGGAAACATTCCTGCAGGTGGATAGTTGGCAGAATTATCAGCGCACGACGTGACACTGCAATGCTTTGTTTTGACCTTGTTGAGAGGGAGCAGGGAATTGTTTTCCACAGTCTTTAAGAGCTAATCCCATCAGAGGGACTGCACAGCATGGAGGGCTAACTCAGTCACGTCTGACGTAGCGCTGCCAGAACAAGAGGCAGACAGGAATGTGTTTGTCTGGCTAACTTGGCTTCATTTACTCCTGACTGGAAAAGCAAAGGAGGAAAACTCCTCCCAGACAACTTGACTTCTTAATTCCTTTGTCTGAGCCAGCTGGATAGGAAGCGAGCGTCTGATTCTGTGTTAGTGAAAGCAGGAGTCAACTTCTGATTGGACTCAGTGGTGGGTTATGGAGATGCAATGGTGGCTCAGACTATCATTATAGCAGATGAATTAACAAGGTTTTACCTCTCAGAGCAGAGTTCCTCGCTTCACTGGTCATCTGTTGGCTTGGTTAGGCACATGTGCTCCTGGTGGACAGGCTCATTCGGTGCTTAGGCCATGGAACTGAGGATTTATCCCAGTCTAGTGAGTCCCTGTGGCACCACAAAGTCCTGCTAAAGGATTTAAGATCGGTCTATCCATCCGTTTGTTATTTTCTCCAGAGATTGGGAAGTAAGATTTTTCTTTAGTTCCAATAAATGCTTGTGTCTGCACCTGTGGTTGATACCATCTGGTTGAAATGAATGATGTGAGAAGTGTGGGCGAAAGGTAAAGATCAGCAGTTGCTGAGTAGAAAATGTGGTTTTCATTAGTGGTGACAGTAGGGATGGAACGTTATGGGGTTTTATTGCAGATTGTGGGAAAGAGACTGCTGGACAACCAACAGTAAAAGAGACTGTAAAAACAGGCTGCGTACACACCAGCCTCAACAAAGTCACAAGATCATTCATAATCATTCACTGGCATATTGTATACGAAATATATGAGGTAATTTCAAATAGCCTGGTGTTTTAAGATTGTTTGAATGTTTTTTGAGTGTCACAAAAAAGATGTGTCTTAGCTGTTATGCAATAAAAAATATAGTTTCTTCACAGAATGTAAGGTAAAGTGATTCCAGGATGTTGAAGAGGTTTTTTTTCCTACATTTTGATGATTATTTGGATAATATCATGATTGTGACGTAAAGTTTTCATATCGTCCCATGTCTAGGTGACTGTATTGTGTATTTGTACTCATTTGCTGTCTAAAATAAGTAGAGAAATTTTAGTATCAAGTCCCTCTTTATAAAAAAGGGTTTAAAACTTGCAACTAATTGCTTAAAAATGCTTCATAGACCAGTCATAAACCGTAACACCCACACTATAAGGGGTGCCAAGTTGTGAAAAATCCCCTTGGCTAGTTTTTCAGTTACTACTCTTAAGACATAAAGGGTTTTTTTATTTTAATGAGATGTCAATAAGTGGAATTTTGGTTCAGCACCTCTTCTCCAGGAGGTCAGAGGTCAAACGCTCCATTAGAGGGAGGTTTCCTGAGTGAATTTAAAGAGCTAAAAAAAACCAAATCAAGCATACTGCTAGAGGAGGATAAATGTGGAGGAAGATATGTGAAGCAATGATAAAGTGTGAGGTGAAAAAGAGGCACATACCGGTGTTCTAAAAATAGTAGAAAGCTAGTTATTGTAGTTTGGGACCTGCTGATTGAGGCAATGTAGCAGCATGGTCAACAGGCTGTGACACAGCTCATGGAGGCTAACAGAACTCAGTCAAAGCTGAAACACACAGACAGGTGGATGTAAAGGACGATATTATCATCTAAGACAGTGGTTACCAACTGGTCCATCCAAGGGGTCCAGATTTCTCCTTAGTCACTGGTCCATGCAGTTTAACGCATTCAGTGTCATACGTGTGTTTGGCCATATGGTCAAGCTAGTTTGCTGTCTCTGTCAAGTAGCTGTCTGTTAGGCACTCACTCTACAGCAGGAAACAGCACTTCAAAGTAAAACCTATATGCTGGAAATTCATTGTACTTCAAAATAAAGTGTGTTTTTCTTCAAAGTTGACATGTTTGCGGGCCACTTGTGGTCGCTCTTGGACTGTGACCCACCAGTTGGGAACCACTGATCTAAGATGTCCTTGAAGGTCAATGAATCTGCTTAGAAATACTAGGAAAAAGATGCTCCTTATAACTCTAGGACTTGCCTGAGAATCTTCACGCTTTAAAGTTTTCGTCAGTATCAAAGGATTGCAATAATCGTCTGCACATCTATGGGCACATTACAAACAGGAACTACTATTAGCTAGCTCTGTATACTTTGTTTTTGAGTAAGGCTTATGTTTCCAGCCCCAGAAGGTGAAGGAGGAAGTTTCACATTAGAGTAAGGAAAGGGGGTAAATAATAGTGCTATCATACTGATGGAATGGTTAAATAATCAGCGTGCAATGCATTCACGAAAGAAGTAAACGGTTGGCATATTAAAGTGAGTTCGGAAATTCTGCATATTCTTTATGGTAAGTACACGTTTGAAGTCACAGCAATACTTAAACGTACGCCAGGGCTAAAAACAAAAATTAAAACTCTGCCAAAGTAGATTTAGCCCAATATTTGAGCTAATTTTAGTGACTGTAGCTCAACACCTGACACAGTTGTTTCACAGTAGTCAGTCGCCATCTGTTTGCTTTTTTGTGAAGGCTTTTATTTTGAAGCAGCTGTAGAAAGTGTTGAGTCTGAATTACCGGAAGACAAACGTGGAAAGCATCTGCTTCCTCGCAGCTGTTGTCTGCTGCTCTCGATCTTCTGCTAAGTTTAGTTACTGTGATGAATTGTTCTCCACTTTTTTTTTTGTCTCGGTCATAAAATGTAGCACTGGGCTGTATATATATATATGGTTAAAATAAACAAAACACTTCGTAAAAACAAAAATATAGCTGTGACCTATTCTCTGTAAATTGAGCTCTCACTGTGTCAAGGTGCTCTGCTGTTCTTAATTTCTCTGTCTTCACTGCTCCATCATTCCCCCTGCGTGTTTCACCAGGCTCTGTGTTTTCCTCTCCATCTTTGTCCTTGTCCTCTCAGCCTTAGGGCTTCTCCGGGATCTACAGTATGCTCAGTGTTTCTGGGAAGGGCTCAGTATTCTAGGCAGGGTGAGCACGAGCTCAAAGCAGACCTGTCTTTGAGTATGTGTGTCTGCCTGCCTCCCCAGGCACTCATTAAGCTGGTGTGTGAAGGTGTGTGTTTCCGGAGGCTGTGGGGGGAAACATGCGCGCATGTGGAGGTTAAAAGGCCCCCGACAGAGACATAATTTCCCAGCCTGGGGCGATGGGAGAAGGTAACTTCATTAGCCAGTTCCCGCTGTACAGATTAACTTGATTATACTAACCAAGTCTTGATGGCGACAGTGGTGCGGAGAACAAATGTCACACCTGGAACGAAAATCTGTGCAATTTTTTCATCCAGAGAAATGTTCTGTGCATGTGTTCGTGTGCATGTGTGTGTATTTGCATGTGGGTATGGGTGTGTGTGCAATAAAGGGAGGGAGAGAGGGAGGGTCAATTGGTACACCTGGGACATTTGGCTGCTCTGTAATTTGCAAAGTGACTCATCTTCAGGTAATGAGCAGGTACAGACCATCTAGGAACTCCTTTCTATAATTTGGTTGATTGAAGTCACACTCCTGCTTTAATGCATGCCCATATGCACACACACACACACACACACGCACACGCACACGCACACACTCACGCACACGCACACGCACATTACTTTTTATGGAAGTATGAGTTAAAAGTCTCTCTTTTCAAAATATTAAGATAAAGGTGAGATGGTGCATTACTATTAAAAATACTGTTTACATTAAGAATTGACCCCAAAGCAGTACATTAGTCATCATGTACTTTTATTTAACATTACCTGACACATACAAAATAAATATTTTAAATTAAATCTAATCACAAGGCAGACAATTTAAATGAAGTGGCTACAAAAAAATGTAAACAAAGGACATCCACAAGTTTGCTGCCTGTAACCGTCTTATAAAGCTTTTGTGCAAGACACTACAGTGGTTGTGATGCACACATTGACTGTATCAGAAGAGAAACAATATGCGTAGGTGAACCCTGCAGCAAAGTGAGCCCTCTTCCTCAGAGAGGATCTTTGCCTCCCAGTTTGTTCCTGGTGGCAGAGCAGAGTGAACCGTCTTTCTTCTCAGAGGATCTTTGTCCCATGAGAGCAGGCACTAACAGCTCCATGTCCGCAGTGTAAACAACGTTCGCTGGCGATTTGACAGTCACTAGAAGCACATTATGACCCTTTGTAAAAGTTTCTGTGTGGTACCTGTGTTGTACATGAGCTAACGTTAGCGGCTAAGGACTGAGAGGCTGTCCGGTATGTGTGTGTGTGTGTGTGTGTGTGTGTGTGTGTGTGTGTGTGTGTGTGTGAGTGTCTGAGGAGCGTCAGTACGTTAGCTTGTTAGCCGTAACGTTAGCCTTGCTGTTTGTCATGTTAACGTTATCGTCGGCAGCCCTGAATAGCTTGTAAAGCTTTAGCATAGTTAGTTAACACATTTGTTATCGGCCCATGTGTTTACTGCTACAGAGAATTAATAAATCTTTGGTTTATTTGCACAACGTCGCCTCTCTGCCGTCTTTTATCACGCTTGCTAACGCTAAGTTAACTTTACCAGCAGATCTGTATGAGGCACAAACTGAGGCGACAGTTAGCAGTGTGCTGGCGCTTAGTGGTATTTCTTAATCTTTTTCTGTGAAACTAATGTGCATTTATTTTAACATGCGTACATTATTAGCGTTATATTTTTAGGGGAAAATGCGAGTGAAAATACTCGCACCGTAGACCCATGCCTTCAGTGAACGCGCTCCCACCACTGTTTGCTGCTCTGTCTTCATTCAGTGTCCGGCCGTCTCGCGAGATCTCTCACCATGACCTCAGGTGCTAAATGCTGATCTCGCGAGACTACCTGGGTTGATAGTAAAGGTAAAGGTAAAGTTCCACTGATTGTCACACACCTGAGTGTGTGAAATTTGTTCTCCGCATTTGACCCATCCCCTGAGGGAGCAGTGAGCAGCAGCAGTGCCGCGCTCGGAAATCATGTGGTGATCTAACCCCCCAATTCCAACCCCTGATGCTGAGTGCCAAGCAGGGAGGCAGTGGGTCCCATTTTTATAGTCTTTGGTATGACCCGGCCGGGGATCGAACCCACGACCTCCCAGTCTCAGGGCGGACACTCTACCACTAGGCCGCTGACTGCTGCTGCAGTCTGCTACCGGCTGTACAACAAGTCCACGGAGGAAAATAGTTACAGTAAAAGATCGATTTTTTAATTAATGAATCGATTTTGTGCCATTTAAAGGAAAATCGATTCGAATCGATTAAATCAATTTTTTCAACCCAGCTCTAGCAAATGTACACAGCAAAGGTGTGAACCTGAGTCACATGACTTGGACTCTTCTAGTCAGAAACGGGTCACAAATCTGATTACTTCAGACAAGACAAAATCAGGAAAGACTTGCAACTTGGACTTTAGCATCAATTACTTCCAAATTTTAGTTTGACTCAACCATTTGACTTCATTTCCTTAATTAACTAACATTAACATTGGGCTGGGCGGTAAAACAATAATGATAATTATCTCAATATAATTTTCCTTGACAGAGATATAATAAAATTTAATAAATCCTTGGTATAATTAAACCACCCTTACACCCACAGAGAGGGTGGTTAATGCACCTGAAAGGCCAGTTTCCTCCCGCAATTAACCACAAGAAGCAGAAAGTAGGGATGTCCCGATCCGATATTCGGATCGGTATCAGCCGCCGATATTAGCAAAAAACGTGCATCGGCATTGGATCGGACTGCATGGAAAAATGCTGATCCAAGAACTCCGATCCAGTTTTTCATAGAATCCGATCCAGTGCTCCGCGATTCAAGCAGTCCATTCCAGTGATCTGCTCCAGCACTTACTATCAATCCACCAGGCCAGCATGCAGACACACAGGAAACAGCAGCACCAGGCTGGCACTGACACTACAAAAATAACTGAAAAGGAAAGGCTGCATTGTTTGTTAAATGTCAACAATGTCTTGTGGTGTTAATCTATTTTTTGTTTATTAGGGGGCCAAAGCAGCCAAAGCAAACCAGCTATATTTTTTATTTAATGTTAATGTTCAAGTTTAAAGTTTGTTTATATAACCCTGTTAACAATAAACAGGTCAGTTTCTCATACCAACTGTTGTGGATCATTCTAACTAACCTGATTAAGTAGTTGTTCTAGTTAGAGTAATATTGCTTGATCAAACCTTTTCTAACATGACTGACAACAAAATAAGTGAATATGTATACGCGCTTGGATCGATCAGTATTGGTATCAGCCAAAAGTCAAGGCTGTAATATCGGTATCGGATCGGAAGTGAAAAAGCTGGATCGGGACATCCCTAGCAGAAAGAGCAGCAGCAGCAGTAGTAGTAGAAGAAAAAGCTGAGATGAGCCACTGTTGTGTATCGGCAACGCTACAATGTTGCAACAACATTCAACACGCTCATAAAGTTATTTTTTGTATGGTTGTTTTTGCCCACGGATAACAACGCAGCACTACACACAATTGAATCCGCCACATAAAGTTTGCCATGGCAGCTGTATGGGTAGTCACCTCATCTAATGCTAACAGTGAGTTAGCAAGTTAACGTGAATGACTAAGCGGCTATTTTATTATTATAATGATATGACATAACCTGACTAATGGTAATGTAAATAAAACTAATGAAAACTAATTAATACGTTTCCTCGTCCCTAAACATGATTTCTGCCTGAGTCACGTCAGATTCATTTTCATCGCCAATAAATGACCCCACGTTACTTCACGACTTCATCAAAGAACATCTTTTGTTATTGTTTTATTGAGAAATAGCAGAAATGATTACCGTGGGTGTAAAACGTGTACAAAAAGTACTGACCACAGGTGAGATTTATTTTTTGTCTGTTTATTTTATTTACATAGTCAGCTAAAACACTTATTTTAACCCGTCTGCACAAAGGGTTTGACATGCCGCCTACTAGAATAAAGATTTTTGTCTATTTATTGTTATATTCATTGAAGGTATTTTGATTAAAATTGTTTTGAATCTACCTCAGATTTGTGAAATGTTCTGCTATTTGGAAAGTGTTTGTCATGTTCTCACAGTAAATGCAATTTGAAACCACAAATAACCATCATGTATCTCCGACTATCACTTGGGAGCAAAAATCAGCCTTTAAATTTGAAACAAATAATGATATTAACTATTTTATTACTTTTTTTTTTTTAATTGTGATAACATTTCTAGCCATGTTGCTCAGTCCTATGTTAATAGTATTCATTCCCAGCAAGTTGACACTTAATTCCCAGATGCACTTTGTTTGAACCAATCCGACAGCATCCAATCGAGTTGCAGGACAGAACCATGAAGAACTGACATTATGTTACTGAGCGCCAGTTGGAAAAAAATGATACCACAAATAATTTGTTACTGTACAAAAATGACTTGATGGTCACCAAAAAATAAATTGTAGTATGCAAAATGTGGGACTTGAAAATTAATAACAGGGATGCAAAAACTTCCAACTTCATTTGGAATTTGAAGTTGGCCAAAGAATGGTAAGTCAAGGTTAACACTCAGACACCCTCTGTCTGTGATCAGCTGTTGATGCACCCAGCCCACTAACATCACAAATATATTCTTATTCTGTGGGAAACACTGAATGTTTGTAATAATAAGCTCTAAATCCCTTACAGGATCACAACTATTTTTGCAATTTTGACTTGCCCTTGCAATTTTATTGCAAAAAACACCCATAAACATCACAACATGCATCGCAGTTTTTAGAAAAGCTGCCGAAAAATCAGCCATTTCAGGCCACAACAGTCCCCAAAACAGCCTGCGAAATCCTGGAGGAGTGAATGTTACCATAGCGAGCTAATAGCTAACTTCATTACTCTGTTGTTAACATGGCATTACATTTGTCAAGAGCACAGTATGACTTGTTTGGGATTCGAAACTCAAAATTTAGGACTTGGACATGCCTGTCTTATGACTTGAGACTAACTTGTGACTTGCAAAACAGTGACTTGGTCCCACCTCTGGTACACAGTATGAAAAACGTCACTTTTCATACCGCAGTACACCATGAAACTGGTACACTGCTGCAGCACTCCCCCTCTTCTTTTTGTTTTGGTTGTTTTACCATTCCTGCCTCTGTACCACAAAGCATAACTATCAGTGCTTTCCACTTCGACTGCATCTAAACTACCTGTCAACATATCTCTCAGGGATAATATGCACAAACATTTGCAGTCATGCATAGTCACACACTCGCCTTTTCATTACTCCGAGGGCAAACAACATTAACCTCTTTTAACCTGAATTGATCCACAGCAGCTCTTGACTTTACTCTTCACATTAGCTGATGGGATTGGTGTGGGTTTACAGATATGTTAGTGCTCTGCGTGCCCCCTGAGATGCACCTCGGGCAATAGAATTAGCAAGATAAGTTTGTATCATTCCCAGGAAGCAGTTCATCGAAACAATCACTTGCCATATCTTCATGGCCACTTTTGCAGCCCTTTCATTGTCTAAGACTTTATTGACCAGAAAATAGAGGAATTTCGTTTCCTTGGGCCTGTTAGATTAGAACTGTCTAAGCCTTCCTGCGTGCGTCAGATTAAACGCTTTAAATCTCTTGAGGGAGTTGTCGTGAAGGCCACTTTCATGAATAGTCTTGCCTCTTATCCTGTAATGCATTGTTATGGCTTTGTGTCTGCACTCACCTGTTGAAACAGAACACTTTTTTCTCCGTGAATGTGTGTATATTCTGCGAATTCTGCATTCTCCACACACACTCTGCTATAATATAACATTCATAAGCAAGACTTTACTGCCAGGCCAGACTAAAAAGTATTCCTAAGCCTTCTGTCAGACTCCCAGCGAGGCTATTTTTTCTGACCTACAAATGCTTCAGAAAACACACATACACACACACACACATATGCCTGGGCTTGTCAGCTCCCCAGTCATGTATCCTGGTCAAGGTGAGGAAGTGTGAGGGGGGCAGGTGAAGCTGGAGAGATGCAGACACATGGAGATGAGAGGAGGGAGCGAGGGAGAGAAAACGCACCATCTCACACGTCCTGCCGACAGCCGCCCTGTTGTTGTCAGTCTCAAGCTGACAGGCCAGATTCAGTGGAATTGTGCCGAGCTGCCGCTTTGATGAAATGTTTTCAGGAAATGAGGAAAACTGAGCCGACTGCAACCTCTGGCTCTAAAGAGACAAAACACGGCGCTCATGAAAATGAAGTTGTCCTGGCGATGATTGCCAGAAGAGTGTTTCGGGGCTAATTTTTCTTTCCTCGGTCACTGCTCAGCGAAGATGCCACTAACAGATTTTGATGCTGCGGGCTAAATGAGCACATGGACACATATTATAATTTCAGGAAAATTACAGCTTTCGAATTCCTCCAGTCATCTCCATTATCATGGCACTGTGTGTGGGACTAGGGTTTACAGCAGAGCCACAAGGCACCAACAAACCCAGACAAAGACAGCCACTCAGGTAGATCATTAGTGGTTATATCAACATGAAAGCTCATAACACACCATGCTATGTTATTATCTCGGCAGACACTGTACTCACATTGTTTTGGCCTCTAGCAATATACAGGGTGGAGAGCTTCCTGTCGCAGGTCCTGTTTTCCGTGCCACCTTGTCAGGGCCCGGCATCTGCTGCCTGTGTGGTGAAATGCTGCCCTCTCTCCACGGCCTTTGATAAAATAATCTACATCCGGAAAAATGTTTTCTATGAATGTTTTCGTGGTTAGGACAGGTGTTTTCTACTTCTTGCTTATAGCGTCATGTTAACAGAGCAGGGATACAGAGAGGGTTTCTACATTAATCCATGAGCAGGACTGCTTTATAGCAATATTAGATTTACAGGATTTGTGCATCAGTGTGATGAAGTATCTGGATTAGTCTGGTATTTTAGTGGTGTTGAAATAATTAGATTATGAATTGATTAGTCGCTTGACAGAAAATTGAGTTTTGATTGAATATTAATATTTAAAGTAATTTACCCTCTTAGAAAGAAAAGGTACTTACTCAAAGCACGTAGAGTTCTTTGGCTTGGTCCCATAGGAGAACCTTTTTTTTTTGGTTCCTGGTAGAAACTTTTACAACTACCAAAAATAAACTGGTTCAGAATCCGAAAAGTTGGTTTTCTGCTGGATCCAAAAAATAGCACATTTACCTTGACCTGAAGTGAGATCTATGACGCCATCAGTGAGTGTGTCATATTCTACAGGTTAAAAAGAGAGGATAGAGAAGCCAACAATGGAGAAGTCAAGTGAGAAACAAATAACAGCGTGCAGTGGTTTTATTAATAGCTGTTTAATGCTTGTTTTCTGGGTTAAAAAAATATATGTGATTACAGAGCAGATGTTCACAGGTAATCAGTGACACCCGTGATTTTGCTACTTCTGTTGTGTATTGTGTAAGACCTTTTGCAGGTGACACATTCTTAATTACAATGATTCAGTGCAAAACTGGTGGAAATGCAGGGTGCTTCTCTAGATACCACAAACCTTCCAATCCTGAATGTAACCGGTTCAAGAACAGAGCTAACTTGGTGGAAATGTTGGTAGGAGAGGTTCTCTAGCGATCCCTGCTGTGGTTTAATGGTTCCACCCGTAGCCCTCTCAAGGTGCTCTGTCCAAAACCTTTCCACCTTCTGAAGTCTATTTATGGTTGGGTACAAAACACTTTTGATAAGTGTCTGAAAAAAGTGTTGCACAACACTTTCCTTTCATGTCACGCACCTGGAGACTTTTGTTATGTCACGGACAGCATCATATTTTGTCGCACAATTTGATTGGTAGTGTTACTATTGTTGCCATGGAGAAAGTAGTTTAAAAAAGTAATTGACTACATTACCCTTAGGTCCCTGTCCCACTAATCATGGTCTTAGATTACAGGTTAGCCTGGGGCCAAGGGAACCACATTCAGCATCCTTGGGCTTCACGAGGCTCCTAAAGGGCCAGAGCTGATGTGGTCCAGCAGAACCCACAACACTAATAGTTCAAAATGGCATTTTTAGGGGGTGGAGAGTTTGTGACATCACAACTACTGCTAATGCCTTTACTATTTCAATGGATTTCAATGGTGCAGTAGAGTTGGGAACCAAAATTCAGCCCAAAAATTAAAACAATTATTTAAAAAACTGCCAAATACAGGGAACCTAAAAAGAAGAGAAGAATTTGGGCAGACCACGTGGTACTGTATGGCTTAAAATGATGGTCAAACAATCAGCTATGGCAGAACAAATGAGGTGATTGAGGGGATTCCAGATATATTTACATTTTAAAATACCATTTGAAACATGAGTAAACAAAAAAAAAAAAAAAAATGTTTATTGCTTTTTTAGGTCATAGAAATATAGGAAAAACAAAGCCAACCAGCATAGTACATCATATGTAACAGTGGCCACAGTCAGAGTGATTAGTGCAAGGTGTTGTTAAAAGAGGTTATTAAAAAAAAGTGTATACAGTAACGGAATAATATACAAAAAGGGTGAAAAAGGGAGTCAATATTGCAAATGTCGTGGGGGAGAAAGTTCCAGGGGCGGGGGGCAGAATGGCTGAAGGCTCTAGAACCCATGGTAGTCTATTGGGCAGATGGTGATGTGAGTTGGATTGCAGAAGAGGATCTAAGAGTATGGGAGAGTGCGTAGATAAGGAGTTCAGACAGGTAGGAAGGCAGTATCTTGGAATCAATGCCATATTTAACAGGAAGCCAGTGAAGTTGCTGGAGAACAGGGGAGATATGATCTATGGAGGGGGTTCTGGTAGTGATGCGGGCGGCTGAAATCTGGACCAACTGGAGTTTATGGCGACACTTGAGAGGGAGACCAAAGACGACGGAATTGCAATAATCAATATGGGATGTAACCAAAGAAAGGGCAAGGATAGCAGTGCTGTGAGGTGTAAGTGATGGGCGAAGACGATTAACATTTCGTAGACAAAAGTTTGCAGACCGAGTCACATTACTGATGTGGACCTCAAAAGACAATGTACTGTCCAGAATGACACCCAGACCCTTAGTCTTAGAAAGAACCCTTGAACAACCCTTTCTTTAAGAAAAGGTTCTTCAGAAACAAGTGTTTCTGGGTAGAGCCTCAGCCCCTCAGGAACAACCCTTTAGGAACCCTTATTTCTAAGAGTGTAGAATCAAACAACAACAACAAATCCAAATATTTGCTGGTAATGCCTTCTCAAATGTGAAAGTTACCTTCAGACATAAACAATTTGATGATGCCAGTGCCTCTGGTAAATTATGAAAAGTGGTATTCACTACAAAAATAGCATCAACCAATGGCAACCAAATAAAATTACCCTAAAACCCAGCGAAAAGCCCCTGATAACTGTGATTCTGTTTGTTATGAAAATGACATTTTGTAATCTGATTTCCAGAGATGTACCATGATATTCTATATCCATGATGTGATATATAATTACTTGTACGGTGATAGAAAATTTTACCCAGTGGCCCACTGCTAAGCACCGTAACCATACGGAGGTGCATAACATACCAGCACACACATAGATAGATGCCTTTTCTCTTTCTTTTACTCACACAGCTTGAAGTAAGAAAGAAAGCAGTTATCTCAGCGATGGTGCACACATCATTTGTGCTCAAGCGGAGTGGTACGTTCACTTTGCGCCCGAAGGAGCAGGATTAGTATGAAGATATCGTGGAGCGTTCCTTTAGTATCTGCCAGAGGTTTCCCAGCTGTACTGTGTATTCTCCACTCGGCCTCATAGGTTCTTTTAACTCTGCTCTCGCTCCGGCATGCTCAGCAAAAGTCGTTCTTACCTTGAGGAGGAACGAGCACAGGGGGGTTAGAAGAGGTGGTAATGCTATTATCACTCGTCAGGCTTTGGCTCCGATTGTCATGCTTTCTTTTCACGCGGCGCTCCATTCACATCTCGATCGACCTGATCCATTCATTTGACACCATTCCACCTCCCCTCCTCACGCCCTTAGGCTACGCATTCACAAGGGGCCTCTATTTACACGGCCGCCTCCTTTTTCCCACATTATTTTCAGATGTGTTTGGCGTGTTTTTGGCAGTGGTGAGAACTTTGCATGTCTTTAGCGCCCACGGCACACACAGCGCTAGGAGTTGAAAATGTTTCATTTTTCTCTGCAAAACAGCGCCACGCTTCAGACGAGTTTTCAGGTGTCTCGCAGCAATAACCACAACCAGAGCTTTTTCATATGCATGTGTTTAGTGCTGCTGGAGCTGGAAAAAGAGGTGCTCGGTGGGCACAAGCGTATCTTCCAGATCTCTCTCTCGTCTCGCTCTGTCTCTCCAGCAGTTTTTTTCTTTCCCTTCACTCCTCTCCTGCTGTCTTTCCTTCACCACTTTCCCTCTCTGTTTGGCTCTGTCTCATCCTCCTCCTCGTATATTTTCAGCCCCTGCTCTGTGGGGTCTCATGCTGTCCTGTGTGAAGCCTCAAATCAACACCAGCAGCAAGACCGGGCAGAGCCGGCGTCATCCTGCAGCAAGGCCACACAGCAGCGCGAGATTGACGGGCTCTGTAGCCAGATGCGTTCTGCATCACTGCACTTTGTGTGCGTCTGAGCGCGTGTGTTTGTGATTTTCGGGGATGGAGGGATGGGTGTAGAGAAAGGGAATGAGAGACAAAGAGAGGGAGAGGGAGGAAAAACAAAGGCCAGGGGGAACCAGCTTTGCTTTTGTTGAGTTTACATAATTAATGCTTTGTTAAACAGAACTGTGTCTACACACAGTATCAGCTCTGATCACAAATGCAAATATTGTCAAGAGGATAAGCGTGGAAAACTCTCAAAATGCTTCACAATGGGCTAAACGAAGCTTCCATATACATTCATTACTCTGGTGGTTGTGGGTAATTAAATTCCAGGTAATGAAAAGCTGAAAACACTGATTACTTTTTCTTAGAGCCATTCAGATGCTTTTGAGTCCCTGCTTGAATTTATTACCAACTGTAAGGATGTGTCGTGACTGCACCGAATAATCAAAGTTTTATTGCTTTATCGCTCCTCTCTTTTCTTTCCCTCTGCACCTTGTGATAAACCTGTTTGTTAAGGAGCTTTACAGACAAATTTGATGTGACTTAACTCGATCATTAACATTTGGGAGAGTAGAAATGAAATCACTGATATGAAAGTGCGTGTGTATTTTTCTCCCGAGTGTGGGTTACAGTTGTTTGTCATTCAGAGGCAGAAGGGCTCCAGAGAATCTACTCTGATTAGCCTCCCGCCCCTGGGACCGTATAGCTTTCCAGGACCTGCTCCGTCAGCACCAAACAGGACATTTATCACAAACTTCACCTCAGTCCTGCAACCCCACACAACATGGAGGCAAGCTCATCTCTGTATATGTCCTGAATGCAAACACAGGAGTCAGGAGGGCAAATATACACACATTTCCACACAGGAAAAAACAAGAAGTGAACCGAGAGACTCTTACTTGACTGAAACACATGTCTGAACCCATCCGGGAATACTACTCAAGCAATTTAGTTGACCAATGACTCCACAAAACACACACTGTGCACCTGGTGATGCATTTGTGTGCTTAGAGGGGTCAGTCACAGTTCTGTGGAGCTCTCAGGTCTCGAATTACAACATGGTGGTTGGTGACTCTGCTAGATTTACTGGACACTTTTGTGGCAGTGCAACAAGCTGTAAACACAGCTCTGACATGTAAAGTGGATGGTGGGGACTTATTTGCAAATAGTGGCTTACTTTACACATCCAGCAAACACGGAGCAACGTAAGCATCATTTGGAGTTGAAAACTTGAAGTCTAGTGTTCTGCTTTTAGCTCTGTTTTATTCTCCACCAAGGGGTGAGGGAAATATCTGACTCTGTGGTATTTCTGCCATTTGGGGATATGTAGATGATGTACTGTCGGTTTTTAGAGCTTTTCCATTAAAAAAACCCAACAATAGCCCTTTTTACAAAGGGATGTGCTACAGGACCGCTACAAAGTCCCTTCTGTATGCCTCCTTTGCATTTTTTACAGAGAACCAAACAATGGCAGCACCATTCAGCTCCAGTGTGTGATTACACACTGCATAATGGCTTTGCATAATCAAAAGAGGCATGACTGGTGTGACATGTAACACAAGAGCATCGGCCTCTAGTGTGACAGAAAACATATGCGTCGGCAGCTCTTTCTAAACAACAACAATGGCATTGACATGTCAATAACAATCATTTGCCATCCCCAATACATGGCAGCTGATCTCGTCCTCTGCTTGGAGGGTAAGGAGGTTCGAAGTATCATTGTTTTCCCAATATGAAGACATTTATGACCGCTGTTCTTCTTTGAGTTAGCCACTAACTGCTAACAGCTACTTTTTAAATCTCTCTTGGTGGGTTGCACACATAACACGTTGTCCAATCTCACATCTGTGCTGCCCAAGATTTAGTCTTACAGCCACAGTTTCGGTGCTGTTACTACATCCTGTGGTGACTTAAAGGCAAGACCACTTTGTCTCCCATTCTGTGATCATACCTTAAATACAGAATGGCAAGGCGGCATAACTGAGCAATTTCCCACCATGCTGGTGAGAGTGAATAGAGCAGTAAAGTTTTGTGTCGTAAAAGCAAAACTATACGCTAAAAGGTGCTGAAAAGCGGCAGACAGTGTAGCTGGTCAATGATTCATGATGTTCTTAGAGACAGATAATTTTGTGTAGTTGGTTGAGACCAAAAACAGTGCTAAAAGAGAGAGACTACTCAACTTAGATTCGTCAGGTGGACAGAAACATGACTCCAAGGGAAAGCTAATACTGCTCTGTATCTGCTGGAAATGTAAATAAGCAACTCCTTGCAAACAAGGTCACCATATCAACTTTCTAAGGTGATAATATGTAAAGTATTACATAGTAGTATGTTTATAGCTTGTTTCTGCTGCCCCCAAGTGGCCAAAATAATCAGTTATTGCAGTAACAATATAGATGAGAAAAGTTTTAACTGATGCTGCAGTCAACCCTTTGTTAGTCAGTGTTGCTGCCAACTTAGCAACTTTGTCTTTGGTGACTCTCAAGAACCTTTTTTAAAGCGCCATATTCAGCGACTTTTTCGACAGACCTCAGCTTTTCTTTTTGAAGGGCGTTCCCAGTATTTATTAGGAAATAGTTGGCAACACTGCTGTTACTTGTGTCTCTATAACAAGGGTTGGGCTTCCAGAACTGGTTCCAAAATTAGAACCGGTTCCAGCATTTCAATTTCAAAAAAATCGTCAAGAAATTTAACCCTTTGATTGTAATTCCATTTTGATAGATTGGTTCCTAAAGAGCTTCACATTGGCACCCTTTCTGGACAAGACGATGCTGCACAAAGTGTTATTTTGTTTTGGTTTAGTCTAGGCACTTATGGAAGATCAATAAGTGCTTCAAGTATGCCACTGACCCCAGATTTCTTCTGTGCTCCGATAACCAACACCTGTTTGCTGTCAGCAAGTTTCTCCAAGACGCAATGAGTGTTCTTTTGCGTTTCATCTCTTATTGACAGCCATTTCATCTATGAAGTGAACAAGTCTGCCTGTGTCTGTCTTTGCATGGCTTGCTCTAGTCATATTCCCTGGATTGTGTGTGACAGACACGGGCAGAGCAAAGAAAAGTCACGGAGAGAAGAGTAGACGTAGTCATGACTCTCACATAGCAATGTCTGGAAAATTATTTGAATTAATTTTTTTCCAATTTTGGTCTTTTGAGCTTTTGAGCAGACAACTGGCTGATTGTATTTACTGGCGTGATGTATGTGGAACCCCTCAGCAAGTTTCAGTGTCACATTTATAGTACAGTGAGTGAAAAATGACCAAATAGATTCCATAAACTGTGTGAGGTAAATTGTGAATATGGATATGAAGCAATATGAATTGTGTAAACGTTTTTGTGAAGTAAGCATATGACCTATTTCGACCCACCCCCCTCAAAGAATCAGAATTGAGAGAAATTAAATCCAGACGATACCCAACCCTACTAATAACATTTAAATAAAATAATCAGAAGGCAAGGAGTGTTTACCAGGCAGTACTGTAAATTAATCTCATTATTCAGTCTATGCAGACGCTGCAGTTATTTATTTGTTTCTGTAAAGAGACTTCAGTACAGTTTTAAGGCAGTGATGTTGAACGAAATGCGGGGAAACATTTGTTGGTGGAAAGAAATTAACAACAAATATGAATGACAAGCTGTGCTATTCCTGCTTAATTAGACTGACACAGCGCTATGTACACACACACATACACACACACACACACACACACACACACACACACACGCAGGTGAAGTACAGCCGGGCCCACAGCAGCCTGACTCACTGGACTCTGTGGCATGTGACTGTAATTCAGCCTCAGAGCTCTATAAGTCATATCCATAATGCACGGCATGCAACTGCATAGAGGTAGTTAATATCACTGAATCACTTTGATGAATAACTGCAGATGAAATGGCTTTAATGTGGTCCTGACTTATTGTTGGTGGGTCGTGATAACCCTCTACAGGGTAGTGCACTTTGCAATTCTATCTGGAGCCAACACATTAATAATCTATCTGGAAGCAATTTTGCCATTTTGTCTTCATTATCTGTAACTCGTTTAAGTTTATAAAGTACAACAGCACTTATCATTAAATGAGTGTAATCTAAATTCACGACGGACTTAGTTTGGTTACCAAGGATCTGTCTGTCCTTCAGTGTCGAGCTGAAACGATCAGTCAATTAGTCGATGGGGAGAAAATTCATTTTCTGTCATTTTTAAAGCAAACATTTGTTGTTCCGGCTTCTTAAATGTGAGGGTTTGCTGCATTTTCTCGTCTCACATCATAGTAAATTGAATATATTTGGGCTTCTGACTGTTCCAGACAAAACAAGACGACAGAAGATGTGACCTTGGGAACTAGGAAATTGCAATATTGAAAACAGTCATTAGCTGCAGCTCTTTATTTGGTGTATTGGCTGTTCCAAAGTAGCAACATCCTGCATTCAGTAAATGCAAGCAGATAAAAGAGTGACTGTTGTGACAATTGATTTTCAGTTTTGTAAAACACTGTTTCTAATTGTGTTTTCGGTTATTAGGAGCTTCCCTCATACAAATCTCCAAAACATGTCCGTGCAGTATGTCGTTGTAATGATTCCTCCGATGCTCAAGCTGTCACGCTGTTTCGTGTCAATTATGTCCTGCTCGTCATTAGCTGGAGGGTATAAAGAGGATTGTATGATCAATACTTTAACCCTCTGCAGCAGTCTCTTATGTCTCCTCGCTCACACTCTTCCTCCCTCTCAGATACAGAGTGTATTTCTATGACTGGCTGCCTGCGTGAAGTCAATAACACATTTGTTAGAAGCAGGCCTGGCCCCCACAAGAGGGACCTCACTGGGTTCATCATTGGCTTATTAGACATACGTTTGTCTCCTATCGACCTGTTAGGCCTGCCGCATGATCCACAACGCTTCCTCTCCACCCTCTCTCCGTTTTTTATCTCCGCCCCGTCCCGCTGACAGCTCGCTGTTCATAACATAAAAGTGGCACGGCAACTGACAGCAAATTTGTCTCGCTGAGGTTTTGGTTGTAATTGTGCCTGGAGATATGATGACCCAGTTTGAGGCAATGAAGTGATAACTGACTCAATGCAAACTGTGAATCAGTTTTACGGGAAGCAGGGAAATATGCAAATGGCGATACATAAAAGATTCCAGCATTTTGAGGGGAACTGGACCTCTTTTGACATGGTAATGGCTTAATTTAGTGTGCACATAATTGTACAAAACTGTTGCTCATTAATGATATTTGTATATTTCAGTTCTCATTAGCAGTAGGTAGAAGTGTCACTCCCACGTATGAATCATCATGCTGTCTGTCCCCGACTCCAGTCTGAGATTCTCTCTTAGACATTTGATGGGCAAAATGACAAACGCTCTGAATATTTAACAGGCTTGCAAATACACAGCATTAAGCTTTAAAGGGGCAGTTCAACCCAAAAATCAAATATACACATATTAATCCTCTTACCTGTAGTGCTATGTATCAGTCTAGATTGTTTGAATCTGAGTTACTGAGTGTTGTAGAGATGTCTGCTTACTCTCCAATATAATGGAACTAGATGACGCTCTGCTTGAGGTGCTCAAAGTGCCCCCCAAAAAATACATTTGAAAAACTAATCCACAATGTCTCCTTTCAGGAATTATGATCCGTTTACTCAAAATGATCCACAGACTTTAATGTCAGTAGTTTCATGGAGGAACTGTTTTCTTTCTTGCATGCATTTACTGCACCTTATCCTTGTACAACACTTTGTATCTTATGGAAATGCACACACAGTGATTCATGTAATATCTAACAAATTACCACACCATGAATGATGTTATTAAGTTAAGTAGGCTACTTACTGTGAAGTTACGTAGGTTAGGTTCAGGAAAAGAAACATGGTGACGGCATATGTTGAATGACTCAAAGTTCATTTGGTTTCACGGTTCTGATCAGCTGTAACGTTAGCGAGCTCAGTGAAACTCTTGAAATCGTCTTTCTTTCGGTGTGATGGATTATGGAAGACCAGTATGGTAATATGGTGACACCGGTACCAGCTGTGCTTTCTTACGCTTTCTTGCCATTCTCGGTTACTGACCAAGAAAAAAAAGGTCATTGTCATGTTACAGCCATGTTAAATCTGTCTTTTCATCTGGAAAACAAAACAAAACAAAACAAAAAAAATCACTTTTTATTTTGTCCTAGATGTCAACTTTCCTCCGTGGTATCTAATAGAGGTTGACCAATTCATTGGTTTAGCCGATTAATCGGCGCAGATAGTACTTTATATAAACTATCGTTAATGCCGGAACGGGGCTCCGATAGTGGCCGATAGCCGCTATCGGAGTGTAACCTCCACTTGTTTCGTGGGTACGGCCATAAGGCTTTGCACAGAGTATTCCACATGCAAATACGAGTTAATATGTGCTTTAATTTGTATCACCTACACAATACAAGGATGAGAAACTTCCAGCCACGTAATTATCCATTGATTAATATCAGTCACACATTTTGATCCTCTGAAAACCACCTCAGTGCCATACGCCATTCCATGCTTCTGAGCCCGAGCTATAGGTCGATTAATCAGCTCTTGGCTTTTTCCTGCTGCAAACTATCATTTTTATATTGGACATTAAAAATCCACTATCAGTCGACCTTTAGTATTGAAAATTGTATTAATTATCAATAGTTTTCAAGATTTTGTATCGAAGTTAGAAACTCCAGTATCATGACAACACCTTGATCTAAGTTAATGACGAGCACTACAGGTAAAAGGAGAAATATGTAGTTTTGATTTTGGAGTGAACTGTCCCTGTAAGTGTGTTTATTATGCTTAATCTGTGTATATTTTTCAGTGTAACTTCTGTGCTTGAATGTCTGCTTTTAAAAAGATCCAGTTCTGCCAAAAAGGGTTCGCTCTTTATTCATCTTTGCTTTTATGCTTTGAGGACTGGCAAAAATCCTACAATCTATTGTCTATATATATATATATATTCATAACAACAAACCGGAGTTATTGGAACTGTTTAGAAGTAATTTTTTTTGGCGGTGTTTTCAGAGCTGATGGGTGCATTAATGGCCAAATTGGCAAACTGTCGTCTCCTTAAATGATGAGATATTGCTCTCAAGATGCGTAAATGCCTCACTCAAAGTGGAACGGAGCTTAATGCGGGTACAAAGATCACAAATAATGCTGTAAATGTGGCAGTTATTTTTTATATTCAAAAGCATGACTAAATCACTGTTAAGTTCTGCAGTCATTTCTTCAAGGCTATGTAATTTTGGCAGCTTTTCCTAAAATTACAGACAAGAAAAGAGACAGACAGAGCTCTTCAGTGCTAATTGCCTTTGGAGAAAGCCCCCTCTTCAATGTGCAGTCAGCGGAGTTGTTATTACTGTACCTCTGCAGGCCTGTGATGGGCTCAGGTCTCAGGTGAATGGCTGCAGTGTCTCTTTGTTGTCGACAGAAGACAGGGATTACACACTGGTTATCTGTGGCTGGCAGGGTACTAGTCAGGGTTAGTAGCACTTTCACGGCCCTGTTCCACCCAGTAGTCTTCTTCATTGCCTCAACCAGGCCTGGAAATAATGCTAATCATCTCTGATAATGAGAAGGAAAGAGAAGGAGGCAAAATACAAACCAATCAAGAGTGGAAAGTGTCAAATGGGGTGTACATAAATTTACATTTGTGAAGAATTCTGTCTCCCTCTCAAACAGACTGCCAAGTGCCTGTGTTTATAGTGAGCTGAAACTGCCACAGGCAAGATGGTAGCTGTTATTTATGTTCAAAGACTTCAGCTGCGATTGAAAAGGCTCCCCGCTCTTTGATTTACCACTGTGTATCAATCAATCAATCACGAGTGTGTATGAGTGAGCTCGCCTCAGACAGCCGCGCTTCGTCGTTTTACAACACTCACATCATTAGAAGTCACATTGGAAGACGTGTCACGTATGCCAAAGGTGGCGCAGCAGCTTTGCCGCTCTGTCTGCAGACACACCTTGATGATGTCTCAGTCGACTCCTTTAGCTAGCAAGAAGCAAAACCTTAATCGTGCATTTGGAAGCTAATGAGACATGAGTATTGCTTGTGATTGGAAAAATGAGACATCCGAGGTTACCATTGTTTGACATCTCCCTGCTTGTGTAAAATGAATCCCGCTGTTCACTCCCGTGGTGTGATTTTTTTCTCATAAAAATCTCACTACTCACTCACTGCTTTAAGTGCCTTGTTTTTTTTTTTTTTTGTTCATGCTCTCTTCTATTTGGAGACAGACGGCAGACACTCGCAACGGGAAGAGCAAAGGTGCAAAAAAAGGAAAGTTAAATAGGTCAAGGGAAAAATAAGTCTTTTACACTTATAAATAGTCGTAATATATTTAAATTCAGACAGCTCCACACTCTGGTTAACAACCTCAGGTGCAGAGTGTTGCAGTTTCAAGACTTTCTAAAATAATTGGATAAAGTATCTTTTTCCAGCAAATCACAGACAGTTTTTTTTTGGCTTATTGAACACCTCAATTTGCATTTTGTGTCTCTCCTTTAGTTTGTTGGGAGTATTGTAAAAGCAACAGCTCTGGATGATAAATATGTATAAAGGTGAGGTTGTGTTGGATGTTTTTGCTTCATGTTTGAATTGTTTTGTTCATTTTTTTTTTTAATCAAAGCATCAAGCTTTTCTCCTGCACATGTTGCTCCCACGCTCTTGGACACCATTGCACTTGTCGTTCTGCTGATAGACAAGTCTGTGCTCGCCTGTGTCTGACAAACATCCCCTCTTGTGTCCCCGAAGAGTTCTGGCTGGGTTAAGAATAGCGATACCCAAGGACACCTTTGAATACAGTAATCTTCTTGATCTTGATTATGAAACTTTTTTATTTATTTTTTTAACAAAAGTTCAATGTTAGCGTTAATCTGAAGTGAAGTCTTGGACAGGCTGTTTATTGGGTGTAAAGTAAAGATCGCAGTGTTGCTGAAAGACTGATTCTGTCGATTAACTCTCAGGAGGAACATCAAACGGGAAACAAGAGTGTAACCCTCCACAATATACGGATTCAAAGCAGTGACCAAACTGATTACCCTTGTGTTCACCTTGTCATGTGATAGCTCTGTGAAGAAGAGAGGAGGAGAGGAGGAAAGAGCCGGTAATGTCTGACGAACGTCTGATACTTTTTATGCAGATCAGATGCAGAGTATTTTTAACCATGCAAACTCTGGTGGATAACAAATTGTTTGTTTTGGGGCTTTGACAGTTTGTTTGAATATGTAAATATTACTGAGGGAATAGGGAGGAAGGGAGTGAGGGAAGGCAGGCAGAGATAACGCCACTCATTTGCAATCAAGCCTTGAGATTAGATGGTACTTGTTGGTAACTGTGCGACCGAGTTTAGAGTACGTAGCCTTTTAATGACTCCTCAACATCCATTTTTGCCCTTTTATTTCCACTTCAGTAGCTTTGTTTTTGGATAAATCATGACAATATCATGCATGTTCTGCATCAGTGTGACTCTTAACTCCTAAGTGAAGCTATATGATGTTTACATTTAAAGAGATAATCAAGCCCAAGACTTTTTTATGGCTGCACCTTTTCATCAAAAGGAAATATTCTGTATGCCTTGTGCTGAATTATATACCTTTTTTTCATACTCATTTCATACATTTCCCTCAAATTCAGCCATATTTAGCATCTTTTGGACCTTTTGGATCGACATTAACATTTAAAATGAACCTCTTGATGGTCTGAGATCCACAGACATGTCGGTGCAGCATTTGCAGTGATATTGTCGGACTGGAAGAACTGAGCCTGAAGGCAAAGCTGTTATGCCCTTTCTACACTGAGGTTTTTGAAAACTGATACTTTCCCCCTCCGTAAAAAAAAAACTCTGTACTCACAACAATTGTTTCACAAAAGATCTCCGTTCACACTAGACTGCAAAAACAAGTCCAAACACTTCCCTCAAGTATACAAGCTGACTTTTTCAAGAGCACTGAATGCTACTGAAGATCTCAGTAGCATTGATTTCCCTTTTGATATCAAGCTAAAGGAGCTCACTTAAAGATATGAGTGGGACAATGGATATGCCAAAGTTTTCCTTCTCCTCTTCAAATTGTCCCACCATCTGATGGTTTGACTGGGTCTGATATTCTGTTTTGGCGGACTTTCAACCGTGGATGCCGAGGTGGACCAAATAACACTGAGCGCAGCTGACGGCTCCATTCATTTGTAAAGCTATGCGGAAATACTATGTTTAGTGAGCATGAGTTCAGCATTTTGGCTGTAGCCATTTTGTTTTGTTTTATTAACCAGGAGTGACAATAGTTGGACAAGAGTGTAGAGTGGTTGGGTCTGACTCAGAGACATGCCCTTAATTATGCAAAACTTTAAGCCTTAATAAAATGTAAACAGGCGAGTTATATAAAAATTCACCCCCAGTACAGTTGTCATGTATGTTAAATTAGCTATATAGAGCACAACCATTTTTGTACCAGGCTGTAAACATATTTATTTCGGCTGTAAAGGTGGGTATTTTAATATGTGGGTCTATGAGGACTGAATCACTTTTGGAGCTAGCCTCAAGTCGCCTTTCAACTTCAGTTTTTGGCAGTCTCACATTGGCTTCAGTTTCAGCCCTGGAGGTTGCCGCTCGTACCAAGCAGTGGTAACAAAAACATAATCAAACCGGTTGTCCGCCATTGTTGTTGCTTTTGGCACCTGCTTATTAAACAAAGCAACAATGGGCATGGGCAAATTTGTAATAATAACCATTTTTTGGAAAAATGTACATCTTAGAAGGCTTATTCAAAAATCTCTATTTAAATGACCTAAAACTAATGTGGACAAGAGGCCAAAATATCTGTAGACAGAGCCACAATTTAAAACCAGTGGATCTGTTCCACTATCTATCATCACCTATCTGTCCATGTGTGTTCTCCTTCAAGTTTCTCTAACACTTAATTTGGACAAACCTACCACAGTTTATATTATTTGTAGTATTTGTAATGTTTTGCTGAATTCTGTAGAAGATAAAGAGATTATCTATAGAATATTTGCGACAATTTACTCCATATTCTCAGAGCTATTTAGTTGAACATTAAGTATTCACTCAACCTATGTTGCACAGGTTGAGTGAATAAGCTGTTGAAATGTAACAAGTACTCTGTAAACTATCTGTGGGCGGACTGTCCAAATTAAGTGTTACTCAGTCTTTTTCTCCTTTTTACTAACAGACATCCAGCAGAGGCATCTCCGCTGCAAACCGTCTGCTCCCTCTGATCACATTTGTCTGTCACAGTGAATAACTGATTCTATAAGTACATGTGTTGCCCACACTTTTGCTACATTATGAGCAAATGCAACAATGCAAACAGAGGGAAATATAATTAAAGCATGACACTGCCTTCTCATGTAGGGTACATCATGTTGCGATGGTGATATCAACAAATGAAATCTGAACTATCAGTCAAAACTTGCGCTGAAGGTTGGCTATTTATGGCACGACTGCTGCTAACCTTTTTCAGCAAGCACAGATACAGCTCTGGATCTTGGTGGCTGAAATTGTGCTGGAGCTTTGGAGGGAGCCCAGAGTAGAATGACTGCTCCTTTCTTTTGAAAGGTTAGACCCAGAACACACTACAGGGATTATTTATCCCACGTGGTTCTGGGAGCATCTTGAGATCTCACAGGAAAAGCAGGAAGGCACTGACAATCATACTCCCTATACCATACTCCTCACCTGGGTAAGTAGCAGAAGAGGGATGGACAGTTTGAACTAGGAAGTTAATTAACATTTAACCATCAGTCAGTTAACAGCAGAGAATATTTTTGACCGCTTATGCATGTCGGCCTAAGGTTAATTTTGCTGCTTCTCAGTTTACTGCATTGCACACCACCTATGTCTGGTGGGTGCAAAGTCAATGAGCAGTGCTGCTCATTTGTCAGAAAGCGTTGCAGTGAAAACATTATGCCCACCCTTCGGTCTCCCCCCAGGTCGCCCCAATGAGTAAGAGGCTGCAATCCCCTTTAGCATAGCTAACTATTGTTAACTTGCACTGTCAGCAAAGCTAGTGGTGCCAACATAGTTAACAATGCTAAAGGGCTTTAGCGGCTCAAAATGAAGCAGCTTGCTCACCAGGACCACCTGGTAGGAGACCAGAGGATGGCCACAGTTTTTGCAGCAAGGTCACCCCTCCACCGGGACGGCATTACTAGTGGTAATTGCTGAATGAGCGATGTGGCTAGCTAGCCCCCAACGAGCGAATCAGTGTAGAGGAGAGGATGGACAAATTGCACTATGAGGTGCAATCGGAAATATGCACCGTGAGCGTTGGAGCGGGCTCTGGCACAAACTGGGCCATCCGTTACTGCATAGACTGTTCGGTATTTAGAGCACCACACTCTCGGAGCAGCAAAACGTAATCTGGGCACCGTGTCTTGAGAGACGAAGCAGCAGTGTGATGAACATTAAAGTTTCACCCTCTCTAAACTGAAAGTGCTTTAAAATGTGGTGCTAAAGCTCACTGAGATATTCATAGAAATGTTCATAGAAATTAACCAGCTAGTTACCAGTTAATGGGTGTCAGGTTATTGAAAGCAAAATGAATCAAAACTGACAGACCTAGATTGAACGATGTTTGGCGAGGGGTTAAAACTGGATAAACACAATGCCTGGACTATTCCTGGCCAGCCCCAATTAAATAGATGCAGAGGTTATGCACATCCACCTACTTACATCCTCCCCTCACACCCACTTCTCCCCCCTTGTGTTTGTGGTCTAAAATCTGCCTAATTTTGGAGGTGACCTGCTGCTCCTGAGATTAAGTTATGTATCATTCTCCTAATCCTCGCTGACAAGTGTGTGTGAGTGGTGAAGCCAACTTCTGCAGCATGTCATCCACTAACAGATGGCATAAATCATTCTCTTAAACGCTGCATTAAGTATTAATCATTCTCAGCGCTGTCACTGTCACACTGCTCGGTGGGCCGCGGGCGTGCAAAGTGTGATTAATGGAGGTGGAGATTTAAGGAGCCACTTTTGAACCCCCACCCCTTTTACCTAGCATCCCCTATTGGCTGCGGCAGGGCTGACGGGGCACCTGCACTTCCACAACAATGACCTCGGTGTAGTAGCCAAATGGATCATGGGGGATAATTTGCTCTTTGGCGTGGCAAAACCCAGCTGTCTCATGTGGGAAGGATAAAGCAGTAAAAATGATGTACTATTTTTCAAGATTGACGTGATGTTATGTTTCATCTGGCTTTGTAGAGTCTGCTTGTGTTTTTTAGTGTTTTTGTGTTTTCCTTTTCATCTAAGACAAGGGGTTAGAAAAGCCAGAGAAGACCGTTTAGTACAGTCAGAGGCACACGATTATCCAGGGGGAGAGTGTCTCACCCTTGTGTCGTGCAGTCTTGTATCACGGATATTACCTCTGTAATATTCAGCCATTTGGTGAAGACTGAAAGTTTCATGGAATTGTCTCACTGTAATAAGTTTACATAATTTTCTTGACAAAATGCAGCGTGAAAAAAACATGCTAAAACACATTTGTGAGCAGTGAAATATCTGACACTCTAGCAGGTGGTGACTGCAGAGCATTTAGTTGAATTTTGACTGCCTTTTCATTGTTTGCTATCTCAGTATTATTGCTTGTATTCTGAGATTTCTAGTATTGAATTTCCCAAGGCAGTGAACTAAACAAATCTCACAGATTTTTGTAAATGCTGTCACACAGCATTGATCCATGTTCCTCCATTTAAACCTTCCAAGACTCTGATCCTATTTTTGTTTTAATCCGAGACAGTCGAAACGACAGCAACGGTCATTTCAGAAAATGGCCGATAATTGCATATGTTGCATTCAAACTTTGGACCCTTGTCTGTCAAGAGAAAGGAGCATGATGTCATTATAGAGTCACAAAGATTGCCAAAGGATAAGGTCAGTTTGGCTGGATGGGTTCACAAAATGTGGGACTTGAACTGCTGTTTGCTTCCTGTTACCTACTGACAGTCAACGTTAGTGTATTTCAAGTAGTTATTATTTTAAACATGACGCTAAAGATCCCCTAACCTTAACAAAGTAGTCATTTTATCACAAACTATGATGTTTCTCTGACACTCAACAGATTATTTTATGTCTTAACCATAGATTGAATAAAATAATGGGGGTAGCTAAAATTTTACTTAATTACTTTAATAATAAATCAAATGTAAAAGGGTGAGTTATATAAAAATCCTCCCTTGGAGTTGTCATGAACGTTGAAATTAACCATAGAAACCAAATAGTTTTTTGAACCAGGCTGTGGACATGTTTATCTCTGCTGTAAAGTAACATTGGGGTCTATGGGGATTGACTTGTCTCTTGAGTCACCCTCAAGTGGTCATTCAAGGAACAGCAGTTTTTGCCACCTCTATGTTGGCTTCATATTCTAGCCCTGGAGGTTGCTGCTTGGTCTCAACATAATGAAACCTTACTATAAAAGCTTCAGGTGAGAAAATGCTCATACAGTTTTGGAAAGCACTGGCGAATGATGTCGATCTGCCAAGGTAATAGCCAATGATTTAGTCTTTAACTTCTGGTCAACAGCTGTCACTTTGGCCAGAGGTGGCAATTACAGGATAATGACACAATCCATTTTCCATTTAACACCATTAAAATGTTTATCTGTGACATGTTTAAACATAGTATAACTGTAGCACAAGTGCGATTAGCAGTGTCAGAAAAACACTGACTTTTTCATGTGAAATGGCTTTATTCAGTGTTTGTACCGGTTTAAATCTCCGGGTCCATTCCTTTGAAGAGGAAGAGACCTCTGCGGATCATTTGGCTTTTGATCAAAACCTCCTGAACGTCTGGATCACAAATACAGCAAGCACACAGTATGTTATCAGAGAAAATAAGTTAATATTAGCAGGTGCTGGGCTAGCAACCTGTCTGCCAATTACCCAAAGAGCGGTGCAGCTCCGCTGGAAGACATCTCGATGCACTGCCATGATTAATATCTCCTCGTCCATGGTGTCAACGTGGTGAAATGACGTCTGAAAACCTCTGACCTGTTGACTTCAGGCCTGCCTCTGACCATTATGTAGTTTTCAAGGTGTAGTGCAGGGAAATATGATCCGCTGTGAACACTGAGTATTTTATTTTGAAAATTAACCGGATGTTTTATTTTGTTTCTGTGCACGACTTCCTGCCCCACATGATCTGCTTTGTGCTAAATTGCTGCGTTGTGCTCCGGCGTCCGGCAAAAATAGAAGTCCTGCTTATCTGTTGCGGAGGGCTCCGGAGTGCCGCAGCTGAGATGGAGCCGGAACGCAGCACAGCCGCAGCCGGTGGAAACACACACATTGACTAGAATTGAATCCTATCGGCTCCGCTGCCGTGCCGGAGCGGAGGCACAACCAACATGAATCTGGTGGAAATAGGCCGTAACAAGGAGTTCATGCTTGGCTGATGAGAGAAGATTCAGCTGGTTGCAATCTGTAATCCTCACTGCTACATGCCATTAAATCCAAAGAACCCTACACACTGCTACTTTAATAATTGAGAATAGTTTTGCAAAGTTGATCCCTACTTCATAGTCACTGTTACATAGTTTTTGATAGGTTTAAAGCACACAGATTTCTTGTCAAGTATTTCTGGATATATGGCTTCTGCTCAAACTCATTCGACTGTTTGTCATTGAAAACATGAATTCTCTTGATTATAGCACTGTTCAGTACAGGCCCAGTCCTTTCTCGTGGGGGCAGATTTCTCTTCATCATCTTTCATCATGTTTCCAGTCCCTAAAACGGCCTTCCAGTTATGTGCAGTGGCAGCGCTGGCTTCAGGATTAACACTCTCCTCTCTTGCTCCACGCACTCTTTTGCCACCCTTGCCCCTCAGTGCCTTAGCTCCTGCTTTTCTTGCCAGTGCCCTTAATCTGACGTTGATGCAAAGTGAAAGACCACTGGCGCTACTCCGACATCCCTATTCAGGCCCCTCTGCGTCTGGTCTCCAATCTACTGCCTTTGCATTCCATTTGCTTAGCTTCAGGCTCTGAGCTTTATCCCCCCCTCCCCCTCCCCCTAACACACGCACCCTCATCGTCCCTCCATTCCCTCCCTTAACTCCACTGCTTGCTGCTCCCGGGATGCTGGACTCTGAGCTGCAGCTGATGTGGTTTGACGAGCCGTGCGAAGTGAGATACAATGCATAATTATGTTGTCAGAGGACATCATGATGGAAACATCTCCGTCCCAAGACATCACGCTGGGTTGCTATAACTCTGCATCCTTCCGTGTGCAGCCTTAATAAAATGAAGGCTCACGCTGTCCATGATGACAGCTGGAGAGATTCAACTCCTCAACAAAGCTCGTTAGAGAGATTCTGACAGGAAGTCCTTTTGCTGCTGATGACTACGTGTTACAGTGAAGGTATTTTTACCTTGATATGCATTTATTCCTTTTATATCTTCAGCTATCGAGCCAGGGTTCATCTGTAGGTTCATCCTCAAGCCTTGAGTGTATGTTAAAGCAAATTAATGTGATGTTAAGACATGCTCTACAAGACAGTTCCTAGAGCAATTAACCTTCAGAGATAACCTCTAAGGAAGTTATCTGACTTTACTTCTTTCTGTCAGTGTTGGTTCTGATAATTAAACCATGAAGATATTTATCAGTTTGCGGTCAAACTTTTCTATGTTGTTGCTTTTTCAACTTTTAGCTGGATGAAACTGCAGTGCGATGGTTGAATGATGTGTATCGACGAGCCATTAATGACAACCAATTATGTCCCCATGCACACACACACATGGGACAATGGTGTGTGTGCGCACAGGACAACAATTAACACAAACACACCATGAGTGATTCCTGTTTTTATAAAGGATACACATTCAATCAACACCTGCATGCAGAGCAAAATTACAAAGTATAGAATTCGTCACACGTAACAATGGAAGTCCAATTTCAGCGTAATTAGATTTTATAATTAGGAGACAAATGGATCTTTCTGAACATCTTCCTGGGCGTAAGATAGATAGACGCATGCTGGGAAGATGTGAAGTGTGCCAGCAGGGACTCTCCACCTATACAGAAGATAATCAGATATTAGAAAAAGAAGCCTTATAATAAGCCGCTCACCCCCCCTACTCCAGTCCAATGCCAGGTGTCCCCAGGTATTTCTGCCTTTAATCTTCTCAGTGAGAGGTCCACTTGATCCCTGATTAAGACCCTTAACTCATTTTGCTTTGGCTGTGTAATGTAGCTATAAAAATCCCAACATGAAGATTGGTAGGAAAACGACTCTTTCAATGATGTCAGTATGTAGCTGTGTTTAAAAAAAATGCTTTAAAACTTATTTTGATATTTAAAGGAACAGTATGTAAGATTTATGGAGATTAAGTGGCATCTAGCGGTGAGGATTGCTGATTGCAACCAGCTGAAACTTCTTCTGGTGAGAATTCCTTCTGTGTTCATTGTTCAGGAGGTTTTTACCTGAATTATCCTTCTGTGGACGATAAACGAGGTGCAGACTTCCATCTCTGTCTCCGGTAATGAGGAAATACAGTGAGTGCTGGGTGAAGCAGTCACAACAGCCCCGCCCACATTTAAGGGTGTTGTTCGTTAGAAATGCAAGGATCTAGGTACCATGACTGAAGGGTTCCTTCTGGTTCCCAAGGTACTATACAGAAAGTGTTTGGTGGAATTGGGGCTTATAAAAACAGACTTGATGGGAGAAAACTTTGACGTATGCTTACGAACATTTTTGGCTTTTGTCTGGGCGTACTGTTTCATCATGAATCCCAAGCATTGTTTTATAAATGAGACCTCAGGCGATTAAAACCGGTAAAAACACTGAATAAAGCAGTTTCAAGTTACAAATCAGTGTTTCTCCTACGCTGTTTGGCACATCGTTTTCTGTGATAACTTAATGTGTGCTCACCCTTTCTCTGAAACAGACGTTGAGGGGGTTTCTCCTGGGAGCCAAATTATCCCCAGAGGTCTTGGAACTGGTGTTGTAAACCAGTAAAAACACTGAATAAAGCAGTTTCAGGTTAAAAAAAAAAAAAAAGTGTTTTTCAGATGCTCTCAATGTGGAGGGACCTTTAAGTACAGTGGCCGATGCAAAAATGGGAATGGCCCTAATCCAGAGCCAGTGTTTGGTTTGTCCATTTTGGGCTACTGTAGAAAACCTATGTAGATAGATAGATCAATAGAAGTGGCTCAGTCTAAGGTAACAAAAACACAGTGATTCTTATTCTAAGGTGATCATTCACCAAAAAAACCCATACTATTTATATTCTATTCCATTCCTGCCAATGTATCCCCCTACATTCTACACCCTGAACCTTTAAATGCTAATTAAAAACGTAGACACCCTATGGAGGATTACATTGTGACAATGTTGCCTCGCTCTCGACAATTCATTTCCCCTTTCAGGACCTTTACAGAGACAAGTTTGCACCTTCATGGGAGATATTATTACACGAAAGTGCAGTACTTATAAAAAGGGTAAAAAATAGTAGACACCTCATGAAAGGATTGGATTATTTTCTGACCTTTTACTAAATCGCACAGGTCTTTGAAAGCAGCTAAAACCTTTTTACAACGTGCCACCGTGAAAATGTATTTGAGGTGCATTTATGGACTGTGGAAAATGATCTCTCTTTTAAGCCGAGGTGTGGCAAAGGGAGTTCTGATTCATTTTCACTCACAAAAACACTGTTGGCTTTTGAAACATGTTTAAGGAGCAAAATGTCATAGTTTACTCAGCTACTCATGTTGTCTCAAAGCATCGAGTCTCTCACTACATGAAGGAAAATGAAGATGTTCTTTATTGCATCATTTGTAAAATAAAATGCAGTAGATGTAAAACCAGTGATATTTCAAATGATGGGCTTTTGAAGCTAAATAGCATACTAGTCATATTTCTGTGATTTGGATGATTCAACATGCTACATATTTGATTGTGGGCATTTCATTTGGTGTTTGATGTCTATGGTTGTCAGTGCTCAAAAGAGAATACTGAGTACTTGGAGAACTAGGTCATCTTTGATGAATTCAAGCAGTAAAATGAAAAATGGATACATTCAGATAAATTGATAAGTGAAGGCGTCTCATATACATGGATTAAATCGGCCCTTTATTGTAAAAGTTGTAAACAATGTCCAGCAGCACCAATAATGTCTTGCCTGTAGAAGTTAAATTGCTTTACAGCAGTAGCCATCCCAATCTCTCCTCTCAATTCTCAGTGAGCTTGAGCTTGCAGCCATCTGTGGCTGCGTAACCTCTAGTTCACTCTGTAGGTCCCACAACTGTATATGTGAAGAGGAGATGGAATTTAGTAGCCTGTAGGGTCTTCCATAAGTAAAGCTAACCTAACCAACTGGGGCAGAATCGCAACTGAGGCGCAGCAGGGTGCAGATATATCTGAAGGCTCTGCATGCTCTTATGTTGGCTTTGTTAATGTTCAGGGTTACACCCTGCATTAATGCAGCTGATCAGAGAGTTTGCCACAGGCTGCGAATATCTAAGAAAAGTTTTCTGCTGCATTGATAACACAGATCATGGAACTGATGTGCCGGGTTCTGGTTCATGTTTTACTACGAAGAGAGGCTAAGAAAAGAGAGGCTAAAAAATGTAGTTTGGGGCATAAAATATGTTTTTATGAAGCGTTATTGCTGGTGCATGCATCGAATTAAAGGTCCAGCGTGTAAAATTCAGTGGTATCTAGCATTGAGGTTGAAGAGCTGAAACTTCTCCTGTATGCCAAGTGTGTTGGAGAACTATCGTAGCCAATATGAAGTCGCGAATGGCTCTGTCTGGAGCCAATATTTGGTTTGTCCGCTCTGGGCTACGGTAGAACAACATGGCAAACTTCATGGAAGAGGACCAGCTCCGTTTGTAGATATAAACGGCTTATTTGAAAGTAACGAAAATACGATGGTTTTTTTTTTTAGATATTTTTTGGGCATTTTTTTTAGCCTTAATTTGACAGGACAGACAAGCATGAGGGGGGGGGGCAATAGTTTCCCCGAAATCCTACAAACTGGACCTTTCAAAAAGAAACACTAAATATCAATCGATAACAAACTGCAAGTAATGTCTTTCCTTTTCAATTAGGAGTCACGCACAGTGTTAGACCACTTAAACTTTAACAGTCGGTTAAAAAGGCAAAATCTTTTGAGGAATTTGTGCAGTCAGAGTCCACATTACTGTGCATGGCCCTTATTCTTCTGGCCAGCAGCCATTTATAACAAATGAACCTCTTGCTCACCATCTTCCAGCGGCAGTCCTGTTCATCTGCCAGCAGAATGTCCTTATTCTGCAGATTTCTTAGAATTTTCTCTTGGATCTGCTAAGTTGTCTTCAGTGGCAGAATTACAGGATTTCTCAAAGAAACGGAGTGTAAAGGGACCAATGCCTCGCAGGGCCCAAAGGGACCATTCTCTGTATTCTAGGAGTGTTTTCATGTTGAATTTCATGTTGTGCAGAGAGGTCTGAAAAAATGTGCTGAGCTCCTACCTGTGGAATTTTCTCTCAATAGTTTCGACTGTTTAAAGTTCGGATGTAGCAGTGTTTCAATGCCAACATCAATATTATTCAGCAAAATAAATAAAAGAAGTGGCCAAGTCATCAAATCATTTCATCTCCGGCCTCTGGTGTCTCGTCTCCAAAGCAAGACAGCTGCTGCCGTCATTCAGAGCCGGTGGTTGACGCTCCTACTTTCATAGTCCAATAAAAACACAGATGCCTGCTACAGACAGCACTGCCGGCCGTCAGCACACTGTTAGCGTGGCCACTGGTTTCTTGCAGAATTTATTGTGTTGTGTTCCATTGTGCTGTCCTTTTTAACGTCTTCCACACACACACGAGGAACTCATCACGGCTCACACAGGGCACAGTGATTGAAGCTGCGGAGGGATTCCTGGAATTGCTTTTTCTTTGGCAAAAGCTAATTCTGAACTGTAGGAAGAGAGGGGAGGAGAGAGTATGGCGATCAGCCGAGAGAGACAGTGTGGCGTGATCGAAAGGCCACCTCTGGCCTGTTTGTATGACTCAGTGGAAAATGTGCTTTAGTGAGTGCGGCCGCTCTGAAGCCACAGAGGAGCTTCCTGGGGCGAGCTCGAGCCCATTCTTAAACCTTCACCTCCCTCACAATGGGCCAATAGTTTAATTAGCTTTCTAACAGCGAGTGTTGGCAGCCTTCCCTCTCTCTGTTCCCCACAGGACTTCTTACCTCAAACACCGTCCCCTACTGGCTGGCTGAGGTCCAATAGACAGTGCCACTCCTTCTGATCTTTCTCTCTTTTACTCTCTACCCCTCACTGTAGCAAACACACTTAGTTTTTATATTTGTTATGTGCAGCATGGCAATGAAATTTTCATTTGATTATTTAAATTACCATTCCATTATCACCTTAGTGTCAGTGATATTTGGTTTGTATTAACAAGTATGTTGATTTTCTTTATAAAAAGGTTCTCAAATATTTTCCTCGTTCGTGCAGTTTCTGCAGGTGCAAATTGGATCTTCTGGGATTTTTGTTAACGTCTGATGTGTGTGACTCCAAAGCAGGTCGGGATGGATATTTGTTCAAAATGGTATTTTCCACTCAGAGAGCTTTGAGTCTGTCTTCAAAGTGCTGTGACTGAGGCATGGCTAATCACTTTAAACAAGGCTTTTTGTTCCCGTCGTCTTCACTTGGCCTAACATGGCTGGAACATGGTCCTCATCTCGTCTCCCCTCGTTGTTGACTCACCCAGCAGGTTTCCTGATGCTCCCCTTTCTCTCTTCACATGGTGTCGACAGCAGACAGTCGCTGATTAGTTCCCAGGAGACCAGCGGAAACACTTGTGCACACTTCTTTATTATGTTTGAAAACACACAGCGTGACCTAAAATCAGCCCCTGCTTCTACGTAATGCTGGTGTTTTTCACATCGTATGCCTGGAACTCATCATGACTGAAAAAATTCAAACCACAGATTGATGTGGAGTATCAGTGGGCTGCTAGGTTGGCCAGTACCGATTTTTACACATTCCACGTCTGCTGCAAGGACCAGCTGAACTAACAAAGTCTAGTCTTTCAGTCTGGATCCTTCTGACGCCGTCGTTGCAGTTCAGGGCAGGTTAGGTAGCCGAACACTAAACCAATAACAGTTGAAAGCCATATACGCAAGCGGTGACATTTAACAGGAACCCTTTTAGACTTGAGGTCACTTTAATCACTTCCTTGCTTCACCTCTCAAGAATGGAGGAAAGAATAAGAATTAACAGAGAGTGTCATGACAGTTAGGCCAGCTTTAGGTTTAGTTGGTGTCTCTGTGGCCGTCTCTGCTCAGATTGAGTGTGAAAGCACATCCTCATGTGTGATTGCTGGATGTCTATTCCCATTTCTCTTCACGTCCGTCTTTGTTTGAGTGACGGCCTGTCGGCAGCGTGTCTCTGCGGCGTATATCACACACATATAAATGAATGCCTACGGACAGAGGCGCACATGCAGACACTCAGGCATGCATACATGAGCGCACACTGGACTGACCACTTGGCTCCAGCCAAAGCGAGATTGATGCAAAACACCACGCGACTGGGCAGGTGGCAGCTGCACCAGGAAGTAGGTCCACAGCAGGCCAAAGGACCATGTGCTCATAAGAGCTGCCCGGATACTCGACGATCAGGTGGATGTTGACGGCTGGCTGGGTGGCAGCCCAGAAGGGGCGGCAGAGCAGGTGGAAGCTAGATGGGAGGAGGAGAAAAGGTGAATAAGCGTGTCTCTTTAGTTGAGTTTGACTTTTTGCCCTCCGAAGCATTTGATCCATTTTTCTTTCACTCATTTTCCTGTTGACATTGTTGTCAGTCAGATTAGCATTGCTGTTCAGAAGTCGCCCCATAGGACAGTTACTGAGTGCACAGAGCCATCTGGAGCACCAGGTTGTCTGGTTTTTTTTTTTATAGGAATTGAAGCTGCTCCCTCAGAGTAAGTTCACACGTAAACAGATAGGTATGTTTACTCTGCTTTTCCTTTCTTTTTGTTCCTAGGAGTTTAGAGCTGCTTCTGAACCCACACACCTGCGCACGACGGTCATTTTTGCATCTACAAAATGTGACACATTGCATTGTGGGATTGGGAGCAGAACATTGCTTTTTTCCTTTTGTTGTGGGAATGATTGAGGGAACTTCAGAGTGCATAAATTTCATACTCAGAATTAAGATACTCACATGAAATGGCGGCGAGTAAGAACATTGCACTGGAAGGGACACAGCCAAGGTCTTAACCACTAAGGTCCAAACCAGTGACTGTATGCAAAGATGGACGATGCACTGGTGACGTCATTTGGAGCCAGAAGCTGTGCAGTAGTGATTAGGGGTGGAGCTGCCCATACACCCATTGGACAGCTGTCAATCATAACTTCAAACCCACTTTTTACAGCAACAAATAACTGATATAAATCAGATCATCCATCCTTAAATGACAGACACCATATTCGGGAAAAAAATATGTAATGTGTACATGTGATTTTTTAGTTTGGACCATGCCCCATCTGCTAATATGGAGGGGGCAGGTTTATTACTGTATCTACAGCCAGTCACCATGGGGCGATCGTGATGTTTTAGCTTCACTTCTGGGGGCATGTTGTGTCATCCATAGTCTATGTTGCAAACCATCGTGACCTCATCTTTACTCCTAGGACCGGTTGTGCAAAACATTATAAGTTTTCTCCTTAAGTAGGACACCTAAAGCTTAATGTCTCCTTAGCTGAGGGACTTACACAGTTGCACAGAATCCCTTGTAAGGTTTCCTTAGTTAAGGAAAAACATTAACTTGTTTGTTTGCTTGGACTCATGCTTGTGATGCCTGTTATCATCTCACAAAGTTGGCTTATAGTTTGTGAAAAAATGGCAGAGGAAAAGAAGACAAGAAAACCATATTGGTCAGAGGAGGAAATGATTATACGTCTGGAGGAATACAATCATAGAAAGCACAAACTACGAAGTACATTTCATCCCCAAATACCAGAAAACAGAAAACAATTACAGGAAGATATTGCAACTAAATTTAAGTCAGTCAAACCTGTAGTGTAAAATCAAACGTGTATCAATCGGGCTCTCCTGGTCATATAACTCTTCTTTGGGTGTGTTAGTTTTTTTATTTATCACCATAACCTCGGTCATGTTGCAGTTAAGATAGTGTCACAGTTACCTTAAGGGTTTTTTTTTGTGAGTTTTTTTTTTATCTTGCTTTGGTTGCTAAGGTCTTTTGTGCTACGATCAAGGGATTCCTTAAGTGTAAGACAAAGACAAGGACAAAACCATAAATTCTTAAGCAAACATTTTACAGAAACCTTAAGGAGAAGACTTAAGGGTGTTTTGTGCAACCAATTTTATACTGAGGAAACCTTAACTATGACTTAACTTATTATGGTGCAGCCAGCCCCCGGGTATTACTGAAATGAGCCGAGGGCAGCCTTTTGCATTGTATCTTGATGAAGAAGAAGTCAGCTGTCAGGTTTAGGCAACAAAACCACTTGGTTATGGTTAGAAATAAAGATTGTGGATGTTGCTAAAAAACACCTGACTTTGAGTGCCACAAACTTAGCATTCAATGTTATTGGTTAATGGTGTCAAACACTCGTCTGGGTCAAAGCTAAAGCTAAAGGTAAACACAGACGTTCATTTCTCCTTTCCGTTATGTTGTCGGATAATTATACTAACAGTCCGAGCCTATCTGTGTGAAAAAAAAAGCACTTTTAGTGGACGTATTTTGACGCTGTCTGAATGCCCTGTTATTTAATATAGCGCGTGCTCACGATGTGCAGGCAGGTCAGCCCTAGCTTCGTACTGGAGAAATGTCAAATATTGAACATCCTATGACTCATTTAGACAAAAGTAGATCGGAAAATAGGGCCCAGGTTTTTAGTTCCCCTTTAAGTTTTGTCTATTATGTGCCCTAATTGTAAAATTGTACTAAACATGTTGCAAAACTGTGGTTTGTTTCATTGATTCTCCATCTTTGAGTGTTGAGTGAATATTTTCATGCACCTGTTTAGTGCTGTGAAGACCCATGCCAGACACTGACATCTTGGCACCCCCTCTGTGCACCAGCAGCATAGGTGTCACTACATTTCTTCGCTGATAATCCCTTAAAATGTCAGGCCTAAATGGAAGGATGCCCTTTGCTTTGCTGTGGAGTCACCAGACTTATTTAAATACCCCTCAGCCGATGACATGCACAACGGTATAATGCCGAATGCCACGTTTAATGTGAACCGTCTCCTAAAGGCACTGGACACCTAAATTTTTAACCAGCCGTTTTTGCTTCTCATCAGTTTGAAGTGTGCAGGGTACATTTAGAAAAACGGTGATGTTGTGTATTTCTGTATCTCAATCAGTTGTGCTGCTGTCAATCCAATGTGATTAAACCCTCACCGTCCTAATGTAGCAGATTAGCGTTTGAGTGTTACACTCTTGATGAATAATCACAATTCATGCCTCCCTCCCTTGCCCCCAATTTAAACTTCGATTGCTGCCTATGTTGCCATGAATATGTAATGTTACAGAGAAAAAAATTTCAGAGAAAAACTTCAAATTGAATTCAAAAATATGCCCAAAATATGCACAGGTTCAGCAGACACAATGCTCCACTTCAGCTTCACTGTAAGCTGGTAATTAAGCAATTAAAATCCTGGCTGGTTTAGAAGAAAAACTTTCTTGTGAATGCTTCCTAATTTTCAATGTTTACATATTTTTTTTCTGAGTGCATCACATGCAAATTACCTTTGCTGTATGTGTTCGCTGCAGCTTGTAGGATTATCTTATAATATATTCCACAAAACTACCAACTGTGTGTGCTTGTGGTGCTGTGCTGTTGTTGGTGTTTTGGTGATTAAAGGGGCTCAACTTCCCATTTTGGTGCTCACAGCAATGTTTTGAAAACCAGGAAACAAAAGTCACTTTTCTCAGCTGATTAAATAAGGTAAAACTTGTTCCAGGTCAGGGCAAATTATCCAGAAATAAACCTTTGAAAAGGGGAAAAATTATCTGCACTTTGTCTCTTCCTCATCGATGCTAAATGTAGAAAGACGGGGACAAAGACACACAGGTTTTGTGCTACATGCACAACAGGAACAATGGGTTGTGAGGGAGAAAAAGAGAACTGAAAAACTCCCCTCCCTTCATGTGATCCTATATGTGGGTTAGTGGAATTGAAAGGCTGCAGGTTGTGGAGACAGCAATTGGCTGCCTTTGTGTTAGTGGAATTGACAGGCAGCAGAGCGGTGAAGCTGCTATGGGGTATGTGGTTTAGCAGAGTTGATAGACACCAGGTTTTTTTCTTCTTTCTTCCCCGGCAAGTCGGGACGCTACAGGCAGTTTGATTAGGATGCACAGTCAAATGGAGTTGGCTCAGCTGGTCAGAAGTCGAATGGAATTGGCCGAGGTCAACCAGGGTGGGAAAATAAAAGTTCATGTTTGTGTTGGAGACTGGTTGTTTACCTGCAATAATTGTGGACATCAAATTCAGACACTGTACTCGTCACCTTTAAATGAACCCCGAGGGTGTCCCTGCGCTCATATGGTGGCAATCGCAGAGCTCATTCACACTGCAGGCGGCTTGATAGAAATCACACTAGAATGACCCGCTTCTGAACCGGGAAGTGGCTTTCTAACTGTTGCTGCTAAGCCGGTGAATGAATCAAATATTTACTTTAGCTGTTCAGTTGTTACAGCAACACACAGGAAGTGTGAACAGGCGGATATTTTCAAGTCAACACTCTCTTCCCAGTTATGCATATCTGCCATTGCAACCTTTTAACCAGGGACCTGGAGGTGCTAGTGAGTAACACATTTATGATTAAATATGTGTCTTGTTTGACATATCATAATCACCTCTTAAGCACATTTGAATTACATCATAGTGTAGAGAATGTTATAATAACATGATTCATAGAGCTAAAATGGATTATGAATCATTATGATGAGGTCATAACATATTAGTATCCAAATTAAAGACATCAATTATTTCTTAAAGCAGGTGTGTCCCAGTGTTGTGTTCATCTCCTTCTTTACGAGTGCTAAAACTGTCTTATGACATCATGTTTGTCACGGGAGATATTTTGGATCAGGTTCTTACTTTATTCAGCGAAGGAATTACTCAACAGGTTTAAGATACCGCAGTGTAGGCCTACATGACTCTGATGGGCTCAAATATGTCTTTAAAGTATGTTGCAGCTGCGTCAGCATTCAGGGTAAAAATAATGCTGGCATGTGCTGTCATAGAAATACAGTATGCAAATTAACTGTTTGCAAATGAGCTTTAAAGGTCCAGCGTGTAGGATTTATTGGCAGAAATTGAATTTAATATTCACAACTTTATTTTCATTAGCTTATAATCACCTGAGATGAAGAATTGTTTTGTTTTATTAGCATAGAATGAGCCCTTCATAACTACACAGGGAGCAGGTCCTCTCCCACAGAGCCCACCATGTTGTACTGCCATGTTATTTTCTGCCTTTGTTTGATAGGACAGTCTAAGTGTTCAAGGGAGAAAGAGAGGGGGTGGCATGCAGCAAAAGGCCACAGGCTGGAATTGAACCTGCAGCAAGGCCTTTGTATACGGGATGTCTTCTCCACTCACTAAGCCACTGGGCGCCCGCATTGCCATGTTATTTCTACACTTCTCCATAATGGACAAACCAAACACTAGTTCTAGAGAGGGTTTTTTTTGTTTTTGGCCACTAGGTTCTATGACATACTTGGAAAGGAAGGGTTGAGGGGTAGACTAGTCAGTTGGTTGTAATCTGCAAGCTCACCACTAGATGCCACTAAATCATACACACTGTTCCTTTAAATATATAGTAAGATAATGGGGAAAAGACTAGGTTAATTCAGTAACTTTGCAAGTGAAACTTTATCTCTACCCTTGGATTTTCACCTTTGTAAGTCTTGAACACTGCTCAGGTGTGCAGTCTATCCTATTGCAACTTGGCCTTATGCATAAACTATGGGGGCATGTACACGAAAACTGTTTTTCTTAAAACCAGCATGTATTTTTATTTTTTTTTTACAATGAGAGCGCCGCGTATTTACGCTAGGCTACAAACACCAGCAGTGTGATTAGGCACTGAGCGTCTATTCTACATTGAGAGCTGAAAAGGAGTTGAAAAATGTGTTAGGTGAAACGCTACAGCTGCTCATCACTGTGACTTCTTACCCAGCCATTCATTCACAGTGGCGAGACAAATACCACAAAGACCATCTGTCACATCTTGCATGTACAAGTGCTGAATAGGGCTGTCAACGAATATTCTAAATTCGAATTTAAATTAGAATTTGAAAAAAAAATGGACCTTCGAATGTGAAAATTGATATTCGATTGTGGAGGGAAAAAAAAGAAAAAACACCACCGCAGCTGTCCTCTTTGTGAGTGGGCGTTGGCCTGGGCCGCTGCACTGAACGCACTGCATGATGGGTCAGAAGGGGGGGCGAGCGAGAGGTCCGCGGTCGTTTATAACGTAATGTTATAGATAACTGTTTTATGTGTTTTAATGTGTAGGTATGTAAATGTTTTCAAAGCATTTATGTTGAAATAAAAATACCTACAAGTAGTTATGTTTCCTTGTATTAATACATATACAAGTATGTTTCCTTGTATTAGTTTGCCCTCTTGTGGACATAATGCGAAAAAAAAAAAATCAAATGGTTCGAACCTATCAGTTATTTTTAGAAGGAATATTCGAACATCATTTTTGAGCAACTTTGACAGCCCTAGTGCTGAACAACAACAACACTGGAAAAGGAACATGTTACTATACTATTTATGTTTCCTCACATTAACCCACATAGACCGGCAGGTCCGTCCTCTCTCCCTAAGTGCTTCAGCCTTCTATTAGCCCACTCTACCTTGTGCCGACATTTTTCCTTTGTGGATGTTCTGTATCATAGCAACCACACTCAACCAAGTGTTGAAAAAATGCTGTGCCTCCAAAGTGCTCTCAAGGGCTCCCCGCTGGGCATTTCCTGAGGAGCGCCTGGTGTTTTTAGCTGGGATACAGCCCTTAGTAGTAGAAGGTGTGCTACTGACTACTCTCATCAATATATCAATCTTTTTTTGTTTTGGATCAATCAGTTAAACCTCATAACATCATAAAATGCTAAACAAGAGCCATCGACATCAACAGCCTAAGACTAACCATACTTTTAATCGTGTATTACTCAGCTGTTGTTCTTTTGAATTAAAAAAATGTCCATAACAAGTTCTTAGAACCCAAATTAGCCTTTTCAGACAGATAAGATATTCAGTTTACTATCATATATAACAAAGGAAAGCAGAAAAATCTCACACTGAGATGCTAAAATAAGAGAATATTTTTGGCATTGTTGCTTGAAAAATCACCGAGATGATTAATGGATTTTTGAAACAGCTGCTGAATAATTTTCTGTAGATTGACTCATCAATTAATGGACTAATTATTTTAGCACAAGTCTGAAACCCAAACAAACTCATTATGTATGAACCAGAAAGAAGCAACAAAGCCTCATATTTTAGAGGCTGAAGCCAGCGTGTGTTTGGCATTTGCTTAAACATTAAATCAATTATCAAACTTGTTACTAATTATTTTTCAGTTGATCGACTAATTTGTTAATCTACTGATCACTTGAGCCTTGTGCTGAATCAAAACAATGCAGTATTTGGCTTAATGCGAAATTCAAAATCTCGTTACATGTTCACAATATTTTATATTATATAAAAGCCTTCTGCTGCAGGTGTCTCAGTCCATTACTGAAATGAGACGTGTGTTCAAGCCAAGAAACACGTGCCTTAAGTCCTTCACCATGTCAAGGACCTCCTCCACTACATCCTGCAGACGCTCTGATTATTATTCCTTTGCCTTCAACTTACAGTTGCAAATGAGTCCCTTTACACGTCTCTGAAATCTAAAAGAGCGTTTATGGAACCAGAGCCTTAAATGAAACAGATGTTGGAAACGGAGCCACCAGACAGGAGAGACTTCCTCCTTTTAATTAAGCTGATTTGTTATATGGGCCTGTGCTGTCACAATCCACTTGTGTCTTGTCTTCTGTGAAAGTCTAGAGAAATCCGAAGTGGAGATGAATGCACAGCAATCCAGCCCTACCTGAAAAAGACATCAACTCAAAATAGACATTTTTGAAAAAGAAATTATGAGCAGCGTGAACTGAGATTTCTCCTACCATAGGGGGTAGGAGACCCACAGGAACTGGCAAGTAGAATAATTGATGTTGTCTTTTTTTTTCTGAGAAGGAGAAACAGGAGACAACAAGCTCAGATTGCTTTTGTCTAAGCGTCCTTGTTTTCCCTTTGTGTTGCCCTCAGAATAGCACAGAAAGGGCTGATATTGGAGGGAGAATATTTTTTGACTCTTATTCTACCGACATCCGAGATACTTTTATCATCAACCCACCATCGAGGACAAAATATTGTCCCAGTCCTTTAAAGTGAAGGCAAAATTAATTTTAAGATGAATCGCAGCTGACTGGTATCTTAGGATTCAGTGTGAATACAACTGTAGCAAGCCTTTGTGTCATTGTTCACCCTCGGAAGATGAAAAGGAAAAATGTTCTTGAACTGTGTGCCTCTCCTTCATTTGAATTACAGTATGGAAATTATGGAGGGAGGGCCAAAAAAATGGGGAGAGTTATGTATTTTTTCTTTTTGCTGAAGGGAGGATAGGACCCTTTAACTTTTTTATCATCCCAGAGTTTTGAGAAACTGAATAGACTTGGATCTTATTCATGAGTGATTGAACATTGTATCTCCAGACAGCGTGTTATTGTCACCAGTCTACACAGTAACTCCTACCCTCGGAAGTTAGTAGCTGAATTTGTCAAAAATGTGTCATTTAAATGGACAGCGACAGCTTTTGGTTCACAAATAAAAGATGGATGGGATATTAAGTAAATGGGATGCAACAGTGTGTTGGTTGCAGTTGCTAATTCAACTCCTATTGTTAGATTTAAAGGGTGGCTCCACTGAATGTATTCATCCCAGTCTGTTTACAGGGTTTGTGGAGTACTAGTGCATATGTAAACTTTTTTACATATCCAGTAGCTGCAAACGGACTCAAGAGAAGTCTAATAACTGCCTCAAGTGATGTCACTTGACTGGGGCTGAAGACGTGAGGTGTGACGTTAAAGGAAGTGAGATTGCCGGACCTTTGTAGTCTGTTTCTCTTCACTACTCGACTACTACATTAGTTGCGACTAGCATAACCACTGATGTACAGAGAGAACTGGATACTGTGCCGGAGGTGGGGCCAAGTTAATTGTTACGAAAGATGCTCAGTAAAAAGTTCCCACGTGTAAATAACCGGAATCTTCCAAATCCTAGAGCCCATTGAGGAAGTGCATTAGCATTTCTTTTGACCCTGACTCCCACATGCTCAGTCTCTGGCTCCCTAAAACTAGAGACAGCAGGCAATTGACTCTGGATTCGGCTATTAGAGAAAATTACAATTCTTAGGACACCATGATTTAAATAAGGGCTAATTAGGGGTTCGAACTGGGAAGTTAGTGTGCTTAAAAACTGTCTGCCGATTTATACTCATTCACTTTATAAGTCTATGGGGGAAAAAAGTCTTTTTGGGCCCACTTGCACCCCGTGACGGACGCGGAAGTTGTAATTACATGGTTTTGCCGCTATGTCAAAATGGTTTACAACCCAGCTCCATTCCTGAGCATAACACACCTGAGCTGTTGGCTGTCGAGTTGCATTGTGGGTTATGTAGTCGCCAGGTTTTGACAGGCAATAAGAGTGGGGTGAGTAAAAACAGACAGTTTCTCTGGTTCTGCTCCTTTTGAATTGTCTGTTAACAATGTGACTATTTTCAGGTGTGGATCAGTATCACAGAGTCCTGTGGGTGGGATACCTGTGGGTGACCAGCAAAATATGTGATTAGCGTCTGGTATTGTATTTTAATTTTATTTCTGGGTTTGATTCTGAGTTAAAAAATAGAACATGCTGGTTGGATCGCAGGTGCTGCATGATAAATTATTACAATAAAACAAGAATAATGATAATTTAATATTTGAACATTTTATTCCTCTGACTGCTGACTTTATGTGTCGGCTGTGTCTGCTGTGCAAGCTTGAATATCTGGCTGCTTCCATCAGGTGTGTTACCAACAGTCATGTTAACTGTGAAGATGTGCTGCTTTGTTTTAGAATTTATTCTCTTTATTTTACATGTATGAGATGTCCCAAAATGATCACTTTTAAATGTACTGCCTTACTGGATTATTGGTTATCAGTATTGTGTCGGTGTGTCAGGTTGGGTTGTGAAACTAGTTGGTCATATGTGCATTTGGCAGGGCTGGTGCAGTATTGCACAACATGGACCAGGTTTGGGAGTGGCTGTTAAAAATCTGGGTCATCCTGTTTTTTTAAAGGGAACCATAAGGTTCAGCCATTTTCGTACAGTCTCGTATTTTCTTACAGTGTAGTCTGCCCTGCAGCTCAGCACCTCTACTGTACCTGTTCACCTCCTCCAACCCTTTCTTTTCTCAATCTGTTTCCTGGCCCTCTCTGTGTGACCGGGCCCATCCAGCCACCTGGGTTGAGTTATTAATGCCCGGGGAGGCAGAAAGATGATTTCATTGCGTATTCAGGTGTGGGGATGGATGGCTTTCAGAGGCAGCCAGGGGAGTGCTGGGGAGGAGAGCCTCTGTAGAGAATAAATATACCTGTCTCCTGCTGATGCATCGGGCCACACTCACTGCAATGCAAATCAGCCACTCTCCTCCCCCTAACTGCCTCCAGTATTACTCACCCGTTCCCACCTGGATCCCCACCAGCCAGACACTCAGTCACCCCAGACTCAGATGAGGCTTTCTGTGTGGAGGAGCTCTCAGGTACGGGCTGTCTTCCCACCATGGTTTGGTTCCCATTTGTTGACGATGATCCGACAAGCATCCGAGCCTCATCATCACGTTGCATTTCCCAGGTGACTTCACAGGTTCTGGTGTTCATTACCCATCCCTACTGCCAGATAATTAAGGGCAGAGGCAGGAGTTGACATTAAAGCAAGGGTTGCGAATGGTTTCTCGGAGCACACACATCAGCTCTTACTATTTTTGTAGACACTGGATTTTAAGTGTTTTGGTCTGTGTCTCGAAATTGGCTGGTTGGTTTCCATCTCTCACACATCATCTCAGACAATACGGACTGGAGGTTTTTATTTCCAGAGCCAATGAGTACACAGCTGTGTGTCATCACTCCAACTTTGTTTTGTTTTTTTTCCCTCTGAAACCCCTGTGTGTTTCCATTTCTAACTTAGATTTTAATTTCCACTTTTTTGAATGTGTTGAAAGAATAGTTTGACATTTTCAGAAATACGTGTATTCACTTTCATGCTCGGAGTTAGATGAGTAGCCAAGCAACACTTTGTTTTTGTTTGTATCTGTAACCATGAAGGCCAGGGACATGAAAAAAAGGGACCCCAGAAATACAGCAATGAGTTTTTCTTCCACAGACTAATGGTACACAGAAGTCACGGTTCGGATCATAACTCGGTTTAGGAGTCATGGTTCGGTGCAAGTTCAGTACAGCAGAAAAAAAACATGCATGAGGGTACATTTCTTAAGTTTATTTGGAACAAACAGCAATGAAACCTTCAAAGACAGACAAAATCCTCTTGCTGGGGATTAAGGTAACATTTTGCCCACTGGTAAACTATTTTAATTATAAAAAATTAGGAACATTTCAAACACTTCTGTATTACAATGTTCAAACACCAAACAAACACTTTCCCAGAAGGCAACAGGTCACAACAGGCTTTAAAACTGAGAAGCATCTCTTATGCTTTGAAATTAGAAATACAGGTTGATTCTTCCTGCAGTGATCGGCACATCCGGATGATGCTGTCAAATGGGGGTTAGCATTTTCGGTGTGTCCATTCACATACCTTAATGCAACACATTTTTTTCCCACTACTACTGTGCTGTGTGATTGGCTAGTACTCTTTACCTCGATGTGTCCTTGTGATTGGATAGCTTGAAGGGCAGCTAGTGTCACATAGTTTTGTTATAACGGAGGCTACTGGCAGAAGTCTTGGAGGACCCGAAGCAGCCGAGCGTTATGCACATTTCATACATTGATATTTCCCTTTTTTAAATAAATGAAATTGTGCATTTTTCGATAAATCATGTCTCCAGTACATTTTAAAGTTGCACTTCATTTCCTACCTTGGATTATCTCCTCTATGATGATGTGGCCTAGTATGTGCCCTGATGATAGAGATCCTCTGTGCTTCCTCGCTTGAGACTTATTGCCTTAATTTTCTAGTTGGTTTTTAATAAGAAATGGAAAAGATCTGCGTCTTTAATTTTAAATGATTTTGCCTTTTATGTTGTCTTATACAGTTCTCTAACCTTTTGTTTCTCTGTATGGAAACACATTATATTATGATTATGAATACATAATATGCTAAAAAGCACGTCATATGAACAAGGGGTTCAATTAAGTTGCATTCCCTCTGTAGATATGTGTTTGGTTTGTCTGATGCAGGCTACTGTAGAACAACATGGTAGACTGTGTGGGAGAGGAACCGCTCTGTATGTAAATGTAAACGGCTCATTCAAAGGTAATGAATAGGCCTACACAATGATTATTATTTTCAGGGAATTATAAATCAATGAAAATACAGTTATGGATATTATAGATGCCCCTAAATCCTACACACTGGACCTTTCAAATACATTCATATTATTATTATTATTTTATCAGCATCAGTAACAGCGGGGCCAGGGTTGGGCTGGTTTAAACTTTTGAAAACAATTAAATATTAAGAGCCAGAGCAGACTGGCATACTGAATTTTGCAGACTTTACTCAGCAGCTGCTCTAGAGTGGAACATAATGACACCGTGTCCTAACAGCAAATGAGCCTCCAACTATTATCAGGTTACATTGCGTGATGTCGGAGCTTTGTGTCCACAGTGAACACATCAAATATGCACCTCTGTCACGTCATGACAAACAAACAAAGTAGGCCTTTCAGCTGTGCGCTCCAGATTGCGCTGGATATATAACCACTTAAAAAATGGGTGAAAAGCCTGCTTGGTATCTTCCTACGTTTTTAATGTTACTTTTTAACAAAGAAAGCACGTTTTATATTGTGATATTGACTGGAAAAGACATACAGCATAGTCAACTGCGACTAGTCGAGCTTGTAATTAGAGCATGGTCATTTACCTTAGCAGAAACGTCCAGCTCCCTGGCAAGTCCCTCAAGCCAACTGCCACGTTGTGTTGTCTTTTTGTGGTTAAATAATGTCAACTTCATGACCCAATTGTTCTTCGTCCATTGCAGCATTTTCGATGCGAGCAACAATTTAGCTATAAATAGAGACAGGCTGTCCAACTCAAGTTCAGCTCAAAACAGAGCACCGCATTGATTGCAAGAAGCCCCTCACTGCAGTGTGCATTTCGGGGCTGTGCTCAATGTGGGTGGAGTCAAATGTTAAGCACCACCCTGCTTGTTAACTAGCTGCTACTCAGCGGTTCCTCTCGGCCTCACTCCCGGCCTATGAGACTACTTTTGCCGTAGGGAGACTAGCCAGCACTTGCTGAAGCAACTCAGCCATTGTGAACACACTAACCCAACGCTGGGGGTCACAACAGGCTGGTGGCCAGTGGCAGCGCTGGGTCTGACCTGTGTAATGGCAGCAACAGAAGCTTACAGACCTGGCGGGGGAGTTAGGGTTTGTGTAGGCTGAATTTGAGTTGCTGCAGCCGTTAACTGAAGATCCATCTCCAAAGCTGCTGTCTGCTCTCCTCCCAGCTAAGTTGTCCTATAGGCATCAGTGATGTGGAGGGACCACGGGGTGCAGTGTGGTCCATCTCTGCAGAATATTACTACAGTAGTTTGAAAAATAGCAATAGGAGCATTGAGTTTGATGGATTTCTACATTGTCATGGATCCAGCTACTTTTCTCACCAAGTCCTGTCTTAGAAAATCCCCACCAAAAATAGACAAAATCCTCAGCTCCACACCCAGAGGAATGTGGACACTGGAGGAGAGCCGACAGACGGCTGTTGGCACGAACCCCGCCGCCCTCCTGTCTTCCCTCTGGTTCTCTGGTGGAGGAGCAGAGCACAGCCTGGGTCAGAGGGGCTTCCTGAAGCTGAGAGGAGAGCCAGGGCCCGCAGAGCATGCTGGAGAACCAAAGGGAGTGCAGGAGTCCACACACCCCTTGGTGTGGAGCCTCCAACATGCTCTGCAGGCCCTGGCTCTCCTCTCACCTGCTATGATTACCTCTCCAGCCTGGTAAAACCTCCAGCATGCTCGGTGAGCCCTGGGTTGACCTTCAGCCGTCTGGCTTTATCCTACAGCCGATAAGCAGCCTCCAGCTGACCCAGGCTGTGCTCCGCTCTTCTGCCAGAGAACCAAGAGGTCAATTTGCAATTGCATCCTATTTCTTTATAGGCTATGCAGCCAATCATTTATCACAAATTTGGATTATATTACAATTATAGTGGTGTAATATGTTTTCGAGGCTGCAGAGTAAGTCAGATGTGCTCACTGTGGGAGGAGTTAAATGTTTGACTCCGTCCATGTTGCCCCAAACTGCACATTGCAGATTGCAGTCAGGTTTTTCATTGCGTCAAATCCAAAATGTTGCCATGTTGGTGCAGTTTAATTCTCTTGAGAGACTAACTCTGCCATATCCCCTCTCATCACCCCAAAAGACACACGTATTTGTAAACAAGCACAGCGTGCGCCGCTCTGCCCCTCCCATCTTAACTGAAATTTGAGCTCCTCCATGTTGCCGCTGCTCGGCTCACCACCCATCAGACACTGTTGTCTCTGTCAGTCCATTTAAAAACAAACAGAATATTACGTTCGTCATGCTGTGATGTGCAACCCAGGCCACTGCAAAGGACACGGGGTGCACACTTAAAGAAACTTGTTATTAATTTACATATTGCATTATTTTTTTGCTTTACTATAATTTGCAATATGGTACTGGGTTGTTAACTGTAGTTGCTGTCCATGTAGAGTGACCTAGATGAGTTAGAAAAGTTATTTTTTGGCATATTAGCTGATTACAAGTCAAGTAAAGCAACATTTTATTTGTTTTAGGGAATGCACTCAAAAATCAATATAATTTCAGTAAAATGTATCCTGGTGCAGCAATAGCTGTCACCAAAAGTTGGAAGAACAACTACCTAACTTGAGCAATGGGGCTGTCTGAAGAGCACATGAACGCAGCAGTTGTCAACGTCCAACAGAAAAGAACAGGAGCGGAGCTAGCATCCAATCCCAGGAACTCATAGCCTGAGTGCCAGCCAATCCCAGCACAGCAGGGCGGGATTTAACGCAAACATCTTGGGCCTTCCTGAGTCCTTCGCTTTTCTATGGATTGAACAAACATGAAATAACTATTCATCAGTGAGCTGTAGAGATGCTGGATTGCAGATTTACCTCTCAACAGAGCCAGACTAACCTAGCTGTTTCCCGCCTTTATGCTAGGCTGTGTTAACTAGCCTCCTGTGTGATGGACAACCATGAGAGTGAGTCCTATCTTCTCACCTAACTCTCAACAAGAAAGTAAAATTTATTTGCCAAAATGTCGAATTACATGTCAGCTTGGCTTAGATGTCTGCTGTCAGTGCAGCTGGTTTGCACTGTGGTTGTGCATTAAAATACATCCTATTACGGCAACATCAAACTGTGACGGGACCTATGTACATCAAAATTAATTAATGCCTGGAACTTATCCTTCTCATTCTGAATATTTCAGACGCTGTATATCTTATACAGTTGCTCACTATGGAAAGACACTCACACCAGTGACTTTGAGCTACAGTATATGAATTTCCATAGTGAAGTCAAGGCTGAAAACAGAAAGATCTTTTATATAGGCTGACACCTTTATGTGCTGTAACACCAGTTTAATTACTGATTCCTCCATTGAGACTCTTTTCAGTACTTCACTGGTCATGCTACTGTATTTGAAGGCACCATGACGGATGTATAGTTGACAACTGACAAGTTATTTCGGTAAATTTGTAGACTTCATAAAATGGACACAGGCCAGATTCTGTGTTTATTCTTTTAAGTTTACTGCATTTACTTTTCCACTTATATAATACTGCATCTGTGGTCAGATGATATGATGATCCAGAGTATGAGACGTACTGTACAAATTTGTTCACCATGAGAGATGCTGTTATATCTCTGGTTGTATTAGGTCCACCGTTGCAAATCAATGAGCAACACTGATTTATGGCAGTATTGGATTTTTATATAGTTTTTGCAGCTTTTCCAGCTCTGATGAATCATCTGTATTTGTGAGGTGTTTCACTTGTTAGATTAACAAAAACAGACATTCCCATCTGATTTATTTTATCCATAAATCTCAATTGATTTGTTTTTCATTCATTCATTTTCCGTAACTGCTCATCCTGTTAGGGGTCATGCAGGGGGCTGGAGCCTATCCCAGCTGACATTGGGCGAGAGGTGGGGTACACCCTGGACAGGTCGCCAGACTATCACAGGGCTGACACATAGAGACAGACAACCATTCACACCTCCGCCCAAGTTAGAGTCACCAATTAACCCAGCCTGCATGTCTTTGGACTGTGGGAGGAAGCCGGAGTACCCAGAGAAAACCCAGGCTGAGATGGAGAGAACATGCAAACTGTCCTCCCTGGGTTCAAACGAGTAACCCTCTTGCAGTAAGGTGACAAGCACTAGTCACTGCCTCACCGTGCTGACTCAGAAAATGATATATCATCATTGCGAAATAAAATTTCACAGACTGTGATCGAGTATTTTATCTATGCTGCCCACCTTATGTTGCATGTAATTTATACGTTTGCATTTTTATATCATATTCCAGGTCTGATCCACAGGTGGGACCCTGGGGCACAGACCTGGACTGGGCCTGTACCATGCCAAAGACTAAATATATTGTTTCATGTCCCCAGTAAACTGTTGCCCAGGGGCATAGAATTTCATAATTAGTTTTTATCACTTGATCTAATTTACAGCAGTATTCTCACACACAGCTTTTTACTACCACTGAGAATGGTTGATATGACGATTTGGTACTCGAACAAGTACTACTAATTTACAATCCGTACAAGTACTGCCCTGTGGTGATAGACTCTGCTGTTTTATTCTGCTCACTCACTGTACTAAATCTTTCAGAAGCCAGTGAAAAGATTAACTGCAGTGTTTCAGATCAAAGGATTGCTTTCTGTATTTAATGACAGATCATTCCTTTTCTTTGAAATATTAGAAAAGAAAAAAGTGTACATTTTGAGATTGCACTTCGACGACAGCCCACTCTTGATTTAGGTGTTCTTGACTGTGGCTCCAATTTAAAATATCAACAACTGTTGTTGATACCATGGGCCGGGGCTTAGCCACTTCTTTGATTTCATCCTCTCCCTATTTTGTTGTGTTCAATTTATTCAAGTGGAAAGTTGTTTGGAGTAGTAGCACCTTAAATAAGCTTAGGCCAGCGTCCTTATCCCTAAAACATATGCAAATAAAAGGGATAAGCAGAGACTCTGACAATATTCGCTGTGCATAGCTGACACTCTAATTAGATAGCAAGGCAAGGGATTATACAAGTAAACAGAGAGATACCAAATCTAACATGAAGGGCTACATGTGATATGTGCAGAGAGAGAGACGCACAGCCTTGACTAACTGCACATATAAAGCTAGGGAACATTCTTTTTTACGTATCCTGGCAGATTGCACTCTCTGGTAAACAAGTTTCCACCTTTTTTATGTCCTTATGAAATCAAAGAGGAGCAACTACATCCATCTTCTGACAGTGCGCCTCATCACTTCCACAGTGTAAATCTGTAGTTTATTTTGCTTTGCTATAAAAGTCGGGGAGGTTGTGTATTAATTTATTTATGGAGCGATCTGTGTTGGTTCACAGTAAACACTGAGATTAGTGTTCAAACAGAGTGGCAAAACCAAAAAGTGACAAATCTCTTTCAACTGAGTCTCTTAACCCGCCCACCCCCATCACCCCATCATCTCCAGGCCCTTCTTATCTTGCTCCTTGCCTCTATCAGGGACGCTCTTGGAGGGGTCGCTACTCAGCATTGGACGTTTGATGGCTGTCTGCTCCCAGATTCAGTGGCATGTTTGGAAACTTTAGACTAAAAAAAAAACAAAACACCATGCACATCTATATATGATGAATACTGGGTGCTGGACAGAAGTACAAATACAGAAATACAAAACCAGGTCTGCAAACCACAAACTGCCCCTTTTGGGAATTTTAATTGTATCACCACATGTGACGTTTTGGGCACCAGCCCTTTATCAGACATGAACAAGATAAGGAGACACACCTCTATACAGACAACCAATGGTGGTTGCCCAACAGATCATTTGTAACACACACAACACACTGCAAAACCAGTACACAATTACATCACAGCGGGGCGGGGTGGCTTAGTGGCTAGAGCAGGCGCCCAATGTACAGAGGCTTCATCCTTGCTGCAGCAGCCCGGGTTTGATTCCAGCCTGCGGCCCTTTGCCACGTGTCATCCCCCCCCCCCCCCCCCCTCTTAAAATTACATCACAAGAATACAATACATTTACAAAAAGGCCAGCAGTGTCACCTCGAATATCACATGACTGAAACATCAGAAAAAAAAATGACATGAAAAGTCAAGGTGAAATAGTAGAAGATATTTTTATAATTCATATATTTTATTTCATTTATTTATTTATTTATTTTTTTTTTTACAATTTTTGGGAATGTTTTTTTATTCTTTAAAATAGAGGTGCCTCCAATACTACAAAAAGTACAAAAAATAGTGATACTCATTGAGAAATACCACAGCGGTATATATCAGAATATCACCACTTTTTGTAGTAGTCATATCATTTTCTAAGGACAACGGTTAGTTTAAAGATTTCAGGGAGTTTCCAGAGTCACATTACAGTCACCTGATTTGCATAAAGTAGCCTAGATTCATATTTATGCAAATTGAGAGCAGACACCCCATCTCTTTAAACGCAGCGCAGCGTTGCCAGAATGCATTGCATGGCTGCTTACGCAGACAATCAGTGGGAAGTGTGGAAATGACGGTAAAGATTTTTATATTAGCAGGAATACTGTACAACATTGAAGTGAAAGCAGTGCTCTGTTTATTTAACTGAGACAGTGCAATGAAAATATTGATGAATAATTGTGATAGATAATCATGATCTCAATTTTGATCAAAAGCAGCCCCAGGACACTCTCGGTTTTCTTCTCAGATGACCACCTGTGGGTCCTGGCGGCTCACTGTTTAGTAAACAATCAGCATCACTCACCGCTCAGGTATTCCTCTAACAGTCCAGGGCTGTACAACACGCAGGGCACCACAGCAGGCTGATTTTGGCACTGCTGAGCTGTTTCAACAATGTTTTTCTGCTGGTATTGCATCGCTGAAACAAGTGCTTCCCCGCTTGTTTGTAAAAATTTGATTTATTTGTTCTTCCATTTTGCTCCTGAGAAGAGTTACAACATGTTCTCTCTGTAAGCCGACTTTATACATTCAGAATGCTCGCAAGCCTGGCGAGGAGATCAGACACATCCTGACTATTAGTCTCAAAAATATGATATGAGCCCTTTGATTTATATGAATTTGTTCCCCAGAGTTTGTTTCTCCAAGCACAAAATAGTGACGTTATGTGTATATATTTACAATAAAAATATAGATTGTTACCAAATGTACAAAGCTCTATATTTTAAGTGGAAGATCATTAATATCGGCTTACAGCAGCGTGAACAACAGATCAAACTGTGCAACGTGTCTTAACCTCCGCCATAAAATCTTGGCAGTGTCTGACTTTGCACTGGTCATTGCACTAAATTATGCTGTAATTATTCAGGTAAAAAATGGCCACCGACATCCCACACACCCATCGGTCCTCCACAAGGAGCTGAGGAGGGAGTGTGTTTTGTCATGATAGATGAGCTGGATCCCTCCCGGTGTGTTGTGAGGAGATGACATTCCCGGGCAGGCAGCGCTGGCCTTGCATCCCGGCTTCCTTCTTCTGGATGATGAGACTCTTGTAGGGAGGAGTCTGCAGGCTTCATTTACCGAAGCAGCGGGGAATAATATAGTGCCAACGTTTGGATGTGTCAGGTCCCATATCTCTGGCTGTTCTATTAGAAATAGACCCCAGTGCGGGACAATTAACCCCTGGCCTCAGCAGCAGATCTGTGCAGTAACAGCCCAGCACGGGGCAATAAATCAAACCCAGAGGGAGAAACCCACACTCCCTCTCCTGCTGGTTGGCTGCTACTATCACCCAATGGACCGAGCTTACATGATGGCAGATATGCCCCGATGTTATCGTATCGCAATCACTGGAGGCGCAAGAGTGATGTAATAGGTTGGCTGTTGGCAAGGGCACCCTGAGTGTGTTTGTGCTGCAGTGAATGCACCATCTGGAGAAAATTCAACGCCTTGGACTGACTGTAACCCTTTACACCAGTCAGTCTCAAACGTTTTACACCACATACCACCATGTATCACCACCAGCATCAACCTACCCTGTTCAGCTATGGACATTGCTATCAGGAAGCAAGTTTATTCCTAATCAGAAGTTAATTTATTGTTGATTATTAGCAGCCACAGCCACGCTGCACAAAGGGGTAGCACTAACTGGCACTCAAACTCCTCCACACAACTCTTGTACACAGCGAGGGCCTCTCATCAGGTGCTGTGGAAACTTTATTGACGCTGCTTGAGTGGCCACCAGCACTTGGGTTCGGTTGATTGTGGTCCACTTCAGTTTCAACAGGGCTGCTCAAGATATTATTCACTTAATCTGAACTTTGCTTCTAATATTTCCCATTTGGAGCCGCGATCACAGCATTTGTAAACCATTAATTTTACCCCTGCTTACTAAATTACCATCACAGTTTAGCTTGTAACTAATCATGGAGGTAGGACTGCACTACATCCATGAGCGTGACCACCTAGCACGCTGATGTCCGAACCAAAAGCAGTAACCGATCGGTTTGTATTAGCAGTAACTTAACACAGCTGTAGGACAGTGATAGAGAAAATAAGCAGAAATGTAGGAGGGAAAGGAAACTCCAAACCACACAGGTTCACTTACAAGCTTCAGAAGTGATGGGAGCTTCCTCTGTAGTCTTCATCACAGCCTCATTGAATCAATAAGTTCAGTGCAATGCACAGCTTAGTTTGGAAAAGCTCATGATCACTGTTTGGTCTCTGTGCACCCCGGTACCAAGCAGGGGCACAAAGGTGCAGGTCAGCGCAGTTATCCCCTGCAGCTGAAATGCATGTATTCCTGGCTTGATGCATCACAGTGGAATTAAAATAAGCTATATATAGCTGGTAGAAAAACTTTCCCAAAAGAGCACAGAAAACAGGAGCACACATGTACCCAGGGTATCTTTCCCAGCTCAGTAACTTCTTAATATGACACATTAAGGAGACCAACAATGCTTTTTTTTTTTTTTTTTTTTTACCTAGGTCAAATATTCAATATGTTTTCTGGGTCAGTTATGTTGAAATCAGCAACCCACAGCTCACAGCTCATGATGTTATAATCCTTGAAACTTACGCCTACAACAGTTTTGCACATGTTTTTTACTTACTTCTTTTTTTCTATTTTCTTATAATTTCTCTTGCTTATACACAATATAAGAGCAACTGTTATGTGTCCCAATTTCCTCCCTGTGGATCAATATAAGTATTTATAATTGCTGACTTCAGACAAAGGTACTTCCACGGAGGCTAAATGTTTTTTTTTTAGCATTCAGACTGCATTTAAAACGGTTATCTCCTTTCCTTTCTTTTGTAATTTGAACTGTGAAGATAGCGCTCACCGATCTCTTACAGTGAGGACCCTGGGAACAAAGGGATGACTCCAAGAAAACAGCCGGCACTGAATTCTTGAATCAGATATTTTCTAAATCAGGAAACAGGGGAACTAATTTTAATCTGTATTTTATATATTCGATGCTATAAAATCTATGGCATATTTTATTAGATTAAAAAAAACATGTTTAGTAGAAAGACATGGTTATATTTCACATATATGCACCAGCACACTGTGGTATCGGTGCAAGAACCCAGATGTAGTTTTGGCATGATCAGAAACTCTCAACTGCACCCAGCTCTGTCATCGTCTTCCTCGCGTCCTCCATTTTATTCAGGCTTTAACGTATCAAACCAGCTCAACAATCACACTAATGTATTAACGACTGGAAGCTGTGCTATCTTATACATCGGTAATAAAAAACAGAATTATGAATCCTCTCTACAGTGAAGCTGGCGTTTTTGTCTGCACCCTGTCATATTGAGACCATTTGTTTAATGGCAGATTAGAGAACAGAACGAGCGGCAATAAAGCCGTAGACCACAGGGGTCACCTTCAGGACCGACTCATGGTTATTCCTATCATTAGCATGTCGTGTCTCGTGCTGTCCTGCTCCAATTATTACTGACACAGGCTCTGGTCTTATGACTGGGCTGCTCAAGCTGCCCACTGTTAGACTGTAATTCTCACACCGATGGACTAATGTGAAATATGGCAACAGATGCAGAACTGAAGCACATTATTCAGGACCCAAGGGCCATTAAAGCCATAGCTATTAAATATAATTTGAAAAAATTAGCTTTTTGGCGTGTGGAATAGCAGGTTGTGAGGTATTATGATAATCACTACATTCCCCAGGGTGCCTGCTTTCCCCAAATGTTATTACTATTTGTATGCATTTGTGAATGGGCTTTGGGATATGTAGTCTTGTTTGTGGATGCTTTATGGGAGGGGTAATTCTCCTCAGATGCAGGGGCAATTATTGCTTTGGCCAGGGTTTGTGTTCCTTTGTGCGAGTCTGAAGTAATTACAGCTCATTGCTTGATTTGTTGTTGGTCTGAGAGCATTCGTGCACATGTGAACACATTTCAGTTAATACAGTTTTGACAAACACACGTGTGTGTATGAGCGGGGATAGTGGACTCGCAGTCAGGCTGGTATTGACCAAATCAAGCTGATGGCAACAGGTGCTGTTAATTGCTGACACTGTCAAAACCGCAGAGATTTTATAGCTCCTGTTTGCTGATAATGTTGTTTATTCTGTAGATTCAGCGTTTGGTACAGACAGTCTCTTTGTCACCTGAAATAAACTCATGCTTTACATGCATCCCCACGATTGCAAAGACGGGAGTATTTGTTTGTCAGGGTCACAGGTCGCTGTCAGAGACTTCTCTTGAGTTGTTAAATTATTCTTTAACACTATAATCGGCCTGTCATACCACAGCTGAACACGAGCAGATCTGTGTAAATCCCTGGTGGCAGCAGCGTTGGTTGGCTCAGTTGTGTTGACATGTTCACATCAATAGTAATCACAGGTCATTGCTACGGTCTGAAAGGGCAGAGAGGTGGTCAGTGTGGCTGCAGGGCACATTTAATTGTCAGTGGATCAAGTCTACATTCAGAGCAGAGCGAAAACATCTTGGCTGTATGACTTCATCAGTTACCATGAGAGGAAAAGGGAATAACAAGTTAAGGCACCACATATTTGAGAGATGTTGACTGCGGCAAGAATTCAGTTTTTAGAGTTTAAAAATCCAACATTCTCTTGTTACAGCTTTTTAAATATAAATATTTGCTGTTTTCCTGATGGTGAATATCACTGGGTTGAAGACTGCTGGTTTAAAAAAACGAGCAGTTTGAATGAAAATAGAAATAATTGACTGATTAATCAATAATGACAAGATCTGCTAGTTGCAGCCCCATTGTTTTCCATCCTTAATGTGTCTCAGTCTCTTTAAAACTGAAAATATGTTGTAAATATGCATGATAAATGTGGATGAATGTGGGGAAGAAATCGATACAGCACAGTATTGTGAAAGTTTGCACGGCAATATTGTGTTGAGATAGTGATTTTTGAAATAAATGTATAACTGATATTGCAAAAACAAATCAAACCTTTGGAAGCTTACTAGAATATTAAAATGCATTGGTTTTACAGTCCACTAGATACATTTTACTGCAATGAAAATGACTGAACTGACTGAAATCTTTCTCTTATTCGATAAAAGTTTTCTTTTGGGGACATAATTTGCAGTTTGAAAATATTAAAATATTGCAAGTAATGTATGTTATGACAATACTCAGCATATTGCCAATTGATAATAATATTGTAACAATGAAATAAGATAGTATAATAATAGTATCATGACTTAAGAGAGTTTAAATGTTCAGAAAACTAAGTTTATGATCTTCACAGTTGCTTGATGATTTTAGTACCTTAACGTCTGCTGGTAAATCCATCGAAAGAGTGTCCTCATGCAAGTACTTGGGTTTATGAATAGATGACAGGCTTGCTGCTCTAGTTAGGAAGCTTAGAGTGAAGATTGCTCTTTATTTTAGAAACACGTCTTGTTTTACCTTCAGTGCTGAGAAAAACTTGTGCAAGCTACTTTTCTGTCTGTGATTGATTACAGTGACATATTGTATATGCATGCAGCCTTAATTCAGTGTACAATGTGTCTCTACATTTTAATCATAAATGCAAAGTCACTCACTCATCCCTGCATCTTTAGGATTTGGTGGGTTGGACATCACTGACCACTTGCAGACAACAGCACTGGTATATTTCTATCTATAAAGCAATACTGGGCAAACTTCCGGCTGACTGCTGCTCCCTGCTGTGTGTCAGCTCTGGTAGTTACCAGCTATGCTCCTCCAAGTAGTTGCTTTTTAATGTACCCTGGGTCTTAACACATCAGGGGAAAACTGCATTCTCCTACTCTGCACCTTAGACATGGAAAAATTTTCAAAAAGATCTAAAATTAGATTCATTTATATCCATCGATGAATTTAAAGGCATCATAAAGAATGTGGTGATAGAGACATGTGCTTGTTTTTCTTGAGGGGCCACTATGTTTGAATAGTTGTTGTTTTATTGTGGATTTTTGTATTATATGTTGTGTTTGTTGCATTTTAAATGTGTTTTGATTGGCTGCTACTTTGGCCAGGTCTCTCTTGTAAAAGAGATTTTCAGTCTCAATGGGAATAAAGGTTAAATAAAGACTAAATCAATTGATTCCCACCCCTAATAAATGTGTAAGCATAAATGTTTCTTTCATTGATGGCCGTTGTTTTGATGTTCCTCTTTTGTTTTTGTCAGCGGCAGGCTGCACGTTCGAAGAGGACTCGGACCCCAATCTGTGTGACTTCACCCAGGGGGAGGAGGATGACTTTGACTGGCTGCTGTTTCGGACGTACAGTTCACCCTACGCCAGCTCTGACCTCTTGCGTGGTGAGTGGACCTCTCTCCTATGCTGCAGCCATTTTGTGTAGTTAGATTCCTGCAGGCATGCAGATTAGACAGAGCTGACCAGGAGCTTGGCTTGCTATAAATCTGAAACACAGCAAGTAAGAGTTCATGGGGCACAAGGCCAGAGGCTATTTTTTAAGACATGCCAGCAGTTTGTGTGCGCTTTTGTTTCTTTCTAAATAGTCTCAGAAATAAATTGACTTTGTTTGTGTGGCCGACTTATTAGAAAAGCACGACCGTATGCAAATCAGCCTTTCTAGATGTCCAGCGTCCATTATGCATCGGCTTTAATGAAGCACTCACCCCAGTTTTGTCTGCTTCCCACTAACCCCAAGGATAATTTTATGTTAACCAGCCTCACAGGACTAATGGAAACCAGTATTTTCCTGCCATCATGCTCTCTTCTGGTGGTTGCCAGAGGGAGATGGCATGCATAGTTTATAAGGCGCTCCTCCATCTCTGCATTAACAAATACCTACAGGGATCTGACAAAGAGAAGAGTGCTGTTTCAGCTTCTTAGCAGAAATCAGTGGCAGCAGTGGGCTCTCTGCTGAAAATACTTCTACTGTGGAAACTTGCATGTGATTAAGGAACCGGCCTCCCTCGGGTATAACCAATCAATCAATCCATGATATGGTAATGAGAATCTGACCACTCCATGACAAAAACATGCATTTAATATTTCATTGAACGTGAGAGGGAGAGAAGGAACTTTCATGTTCAGTGGCTGCAGTGATTTTACAAGCTTGGAAGAAAGAACTGACAGTTAATGTGGCACAATAAAGATAGATAAGCTGAGAGGAACAGATGTAAAGATGACAAGATAGGATATAATCAGATATTGTAGATCATTTAAAAAGAAATAATTGTAGGCCTCGGGGAATAATACTCCATCTTTCTGGAAAACATCAACTCAAGTAGCCTTTGAAAATGGTCAGAAACTTCCCGCAGGGATAAATGGTGTTATTTTTAAAAAGCTGTGTGGTTGTGATCATGGTTTATAGGACAAAAGCTCCTTTATGTCCGCAGGCATCTATCAAAATAGATTTCTGAACTTGATGAATCCCAAATTCAATCCTAAACTCTTAAACCGCACCTCGTTCACCTCCACATCATCAGCATTCGAGCGAGAATCTGCCTGCAGCCTCCAGCCAATTCACGGCAGGCGATGGGATAATTAATACTTTTCCCTTTGGGTTTAATTAAAACTTAGTGCCATGGCATTTACAGTGATCGGGGGCCTTCAGTGGAACAGACTAGCACAGGTGGAATGAGGCAGGTACTGTAATCTGCACATGGCGAAACGGCAAGAGAAGCCCAGAGCGTCAACTTGATCGATCAGTTCTGAGAACCAGAAGACGGATTCAGTTTAATTTATTATCTGCTCTTCCTTCAGCCCCGCACTACAAGCAGTGTATTACTCACGTTCTTCATGTGGTAGCTGTCATTGTGCAGTGACAGCAGTGTTCCTTCGTTAGGTACACCTTGACATTTTAGCTGCTTTTTTCGGGTGGATACGCATGCTGCAGATGCTGGCACAGGAAATGTTCCCCCTGTTTTTTTCCCCTTCTCTCTGACTTAATCCCCCTGTGTTGACTTCTAACCATGTATCACATTGGGCAGCCAAGGTAGGGGGGGATAACAAGAGTTTATGAGATAAGGCTATTTACATTGGACCAGTATTAACTTTGTGGGGCTGAGAAACTGGTGTCGAGGGAAGATTAGTAAACACAGCTGAGATAGCTGCTGCTTGCAGCTCCCAGGAGAAATTAGACTACCGTTCCCATGAAAGAGAAAATAGTCTTGGAAAAAAAAAAGAAGATAGAATGCAGTAAGGTCTTAATAAGAATGGCCCATTTTTTATCACATTCCCCTTTATTTTGAATTAGATCGGAGATGTCTGGTTGCTATTGATAATCTTAAATTCTCGCGCTGTTTTAATGAACAATTCAGGCGTGCAGGATGATGACCTTGGAAAGAGGAATGTGTCTGCATGTCAAGTGAACCTCGGTTTCTGAAAGGCAGATTCATTAGCTTCAAAAGTTATGGGTCTGCTGCTCCAGTATCCATTATAGTGCAGTAGGGTGGCCTTAAGGAAAAAATCCATTAAAGACTTGAACAAGCTCATTGCAATGTGCTTTGCTTTGTTTGTTCACCTTGTTAGGCGCTGTAGCTTTCGCACTCTTCTCAACAGGTCTACAGGTCAAACATGTAGGACACGATGTCCTTACTCTAGCGATGATTAAAAGCAGAACTTCTAAAAGTTTCTCAGGTCTGAGGCATCAACAGTAAACATCAGGTTCTTGTCAGCCCACCAGGAGCAAATAGGCTGCTGTAAAGACTCAACGTTTAGCATCGAGAAACGCAGTAAAGAAAAGAGCAAGACAGATACAGTAGCAGCTTTATAACAAGAGTGACAGCAGCTCTAATAGTGCAGCAGCAGCTGGCATGTATCTGCATCTGTTGCTGATAGTTTGCAAAATACAGCACCATCTTCAATACCTTATTGTAATTTTAACCACACTGCACTTGTCAGTTTTATGCACCTTTTTTTAACAAAGAGTTCCACATACTGAGGAGCCACAGGAGCAAAATCAGGGGAAAAAATGCTGATATTAGGCATTCCTGTTTGTGTTTTCACTGAATCTGAAAAACTGTGAAGATGAGGCAAATTAGTCTGATAAAAGATTAAAAAATGACAGAATTGTTCGAGATTTTTTTCAGCTTTCACACCCAAAGAAACAACAAATAAGAGTTGCCTTTTTGCTTTATTAACTGTTGTGAGACATTTGTGTGGATGCAAAGTCGACATGCATAAGTGAAAAGGAGACTTCTGTGCCTGTCTATAGAGTAGTGACAGTCTGCTGATGTACTGGCCATTGGAAATTGCTATCCCATATCTTTTTCAGGCCCAATGACTATAACTGAGGAACTAATTTTAGACCTTTGTTCCCCCTGTTGAAAATGCATATAGGGTTCCTGAGCACTTAAAATGGTTCCTTGCCCCCAGGGTAAAGCTCCTGCAGTGGAAAACCACCTGAAGCGTAGACACTTGGCTTCACTGAAAAAGCAAAAAATGCCACAATTCATTAACTTGGTGAACGTAACAAGCGAACAATCAATGTGAGAGCGGATTTTTCCTTTAAAAGAGTGTTCCACCATTTTAGCATTGCACTTCTATAATGTTGGATGTGCGATGATAAACTAAAAAAGTATCAACCAGAGGTATTTGTCTTTTTTATTACAAGATTCTTCTTCCTTGTACAATCCTCGTCCCTGCGTTCCATACAATGCAACCGGGCTGCTGAGTGTTTGGTCAAGGTTTTGGGTGTGCTATGCTAGTCAAGCCCTGTTTCCGCTGAGCAGTACGGTACAGTTCAGTTTGGTACGCTTTTTTTCTGTTTCCACTTTGAAAAGTTGATGATGGTAGGTAGGTAGGTTTATTTTGACAACAATTAAAAAACAGACATGAGTAACTGCAGATCAGTTTCATATACATTAATTAAAAATCGTCAAGGATTAAAATACACAATAAAGCCCAAAGGCTTATTTCCATTGTAGTCCTCGATGACAATAAAAGCTGGCAATTGTGTCAATGACAGACAAGAGTGGCATAGTTGAAAACAAACAACCCCCTAAAAACGTGTGATTTTTTTTTTTTTTTTTTTTTTTTTTGTTTAATGGAACCAGAAAGCACAGAATCTTCTATCAGTCAGAGTTGTACCAGTGGAACCGTTCCTAACCGTCCCCATTTTTGGTCCCCCCTCTGTTGGGGTACCTAGCACACAGATCTGGTGCTAAAAGGTGGAGCTGTGAACACTGCAGTCCGTTGATTGGTCAGTAGCGGACGGTCACTCTGCTCAGGGCCGAGCTGTGGCTGGTTTTGAAGCTAATGTAATCACTGTTCATACCGTGGAAAGTTTTATTTGTGGACTCTAACTATGAAATATAAGGATGGTTTGCTGCCTCTTGCAGCACCACAAAAAAAAAGCATCGTGGAGTGTAGTTCCTGTGGGCTCCGGCAACACTAAACCCCCGAGCTTGCCTTTGAAGGACTAAATGCACAAACATGCTACTTTTAAATATCTCATAGAGAGAGACTCTCACTGCAGCCTGTTCTATTTTGTTCAGAAAATGTCAGCGTGCAACCTCATTCTGTGGACGATAAACGAGAAGCAGACTTCTATCTGTGTCACCAGTGATGAGGGAATACAGCGATTGCTGGACGGAGCAGTGAGTGACAACAACCCCGATCACATTTAAGAGTACTGTTTGCAGTGGAAACGCTAGGGTCTACTGTAGGTACCATGTCTGAAGGGTTACTTTTGGTTCCAAAAGTACTATATCGAAAGCGTTTGGTGGAAACGGGGCTTTAGTGGCATATGAAGCCCCGAGCCGCAGTTTCACACAGCTCCCTCTGAAACTTTGTACATCTGTTTTTGCATATACAGTAGCACTGCCTAAGACCTGTAAAAAGACGTTATTGTGAAAATTGGGGCACCTCCCTGTTAATTTTAGTGATTTATGTACATCTGTAAGAGCTACTGAAAGGTTCCCTCTGTGGGAGGTGTTTGTTCTGTTGAAGTTTCACAGAGCACACAAACATCCGCTCAGATGTCCACCTCAGCAGCAATACAGACTGTGTCTCTTGGATGTGCAGAAATTGGGGCTTTGGTTTCCAGCTGAGTCATACAGATATTCTCCGACAGTACTGAAATAGAGTGTTGGAATATGCTTTTTTTTCTCACCATGTGTTGCATGCTAATCTTGCAAATCCCCCTCTGTCCCTATCTCTTTTTTTGTAAATGTCACCTGTGCTGTCCAGCTTCACACATACAGCGAAAGTAACTTTTAGGTCCTGCTGCAGGCTCAGATCTGGCTCCAGCTCCATCTGTGTGTTTGTACATCACGTTGCAACAGAGCAACAGAGTCAATTGATTGTTTTTTTATTAGCTACTAGCACAAAAGATCATTATATAAACACCCACAGGCATTCTGAATGGACTCTGAAGTTGGATGGCACCTCAGGGTAAAGAAAGGTTAGGACTTAAATGAAGCATGGCGTTGAGCATTGTCCTGGGGCCAGAGCATGGTCAGTCGGCTGATACAATAACAACAGGCTCCATGTAATGACCTTAGCAGAGCTAATTCATACAGTAAAACACACAGACCTCCATCTGTATCTCCGGCAAAATCTACCAGCCGACTTTGGAGGGCAATGTCGTATCTTCCAGCCTTTACTATCTGTCACCTCTCACCCCTGCCTGGCCTTGGGCACCCACCGCAAACCAGCTGCACACGAGTGAGCGTGTGTCATTGACAGTGACCCGAGATTCATCTGCGTCCGTGAAAGGATGAGGCAGAGCGAGGAGACAGATACATCTGCTGTAAGAGAGGCGTTGCTATCAGAGCTGACCAGCCATCCTCACTGGTTTAATACTCTATTACACTGCCTCACTCCACCTCTCCCTTCCGGCGGCTGCATTCACCATATATATGCAGTATATATCATCTCATTTAAAAGGTCTCCATTTATTGTGGACTCCAAATTCCATTAGTTTAGCTCTTAAAACTCTGTGCATTTTTAAACAGATAATATACTTTATAGCTTGTAAATGTGCAGCTTGACTTGTAGGGAAAATAAGTGCAATAGATACTTTATTTTATTTGAGGAGAAGGCAGGTGCTATTTAATTTATTTATATTGCATTTGTCTTGCATTTTAGGGATGTCAGTTTTGATTAATTTTGCTTTTAATAGCCTGACACCCTTTGACCGGTTAATTTTTAAGAAAAAAAAGCAAAATGACATGAATTAAAAGAGGTCTTTTGTTTTAGTCCAGCACTTGTTTGACTGCATTTCAAAGTGCTTTTTAGTTAGAGGTAGTGAAATTTTAATGTTTTGTGATTGACATGTCTTTTATTTTATTTTCTGCTGGATGTGCTGAGAGAAAACATGCAGAAAAGAACATGTGGCAACATCGTGCCCACTGCCCACCCTCCGGTCTCTACTGGTTAGCTAGCCACGGCTGCTCTGCACTGCGCACCAGGATGACGTCGGGTGGGAGCTAGCTTGCGGTGTACATTTAGAAATTGGTAGGACCGTGTTACCAGCGCCATTACCAGCGCAAGGGTATGGCTGAGCAATATGGACAGGAATTAATTCATTCATCTCTGTATTTTTAAGCTAAATGGCGATACACGATAATGCATGATATATCTGGGTATTTTTTTTACATTTGTTTTTCTAACGAAATCAGCTACATGATCAGTTGCAAGTCAAAGCCACATTTGAGATGTCACAAGCACTTTCATAAAAACACACTGTGATTAAATTAAATTGAAAAGACAAGGATTTTTTTCCCTGTTTGAAAATATACAGCTGCACAACATGTAAATGAAAAATGATATAAAATAGATAGCAGGGTTGTACGTTAACTTTTTGCACACAGCACTGGAGCTACAGAGGTTTAAAGGTTTGCAGCACAGGACACAAAACTAACATGAGTATATAAGTATCAAAGCGGCCTAAATCCATTGTGGTTTAGAACAATTAAAAGTCTTTGTGGGGGGAGTAAAAATCATTTTTGATGGCCTTTCAAATGAATCTAGTGCTGGAAAATGATTTAAATCTTTTTATTTCTACAATCTATTAATCTCATTCATGCACATAGCATCAACGGAGAGGCCGAGGGAGGGAAGGAGCGACAATTGTTCTCGTTATATATGAAATTTCGGTGTTGTCGCTGCTTTTTTTAACCCATCTGTCGCCTGCATCCAGGCGCTGTCTCAATGTCACACAATAGACTACAACTACCAAGAAGAACGGCAACGTGCTATGATCCACCTCACACATGAACTAGCAAACAAACACTCACCTGACAATCAAGCAGCTCTGTCACCCAGACATGCCGCACAGTGCTGTTCTGCATGTGTGCTGCCGTAATGTCATTCATCACACAGACTGATTTAGCGTAGCACGTGCAACATATAGACCGATGTTGCAATGTGGACTTATTAACAGACAGATTAAACAAAATAGCATCACTGTGTCTCTCTCAGTGTTGCTGGAGAACTTATGAGTGAGTGAGTGGGGCGGAGCTGTGCGGAGAGTGTGAGAGAGGAGAGATGCACACTGACATGGCTTTTTGAAAGAATGGCGTTATGTAACTTGACCCTATATTGATATAAATGGTACTGTCTAAATCTATATCTGGCCTCAAAATATATCAGTATATCACACATAAGTGTCAGCGCCGCCTCTCGCCACAGATGCCCCGTTCACAGTACTGCTTTTATCAGTGTAGGCTCAATAACCATTGTGTTGCCTCATTTTGCGATAGATAAGTGACTCAACAGACATGTAGTTAAACAGCTGCATAGTTGGTAACAATGACAAACTCACCAACATAAATGTTCGCTTCACTGACAATACGAGCCGCTTTACCCAGAATCCAGGAGGTCTCATTTCAAAGCTGTTAGGGTGATGTGCTTCAAACGGTGATGTGTTTAAAGGTTTAATGGATCATTTATGTGAATCATGATCATTTACAGGAAAAGATTTGCCTCTGTTGGTCTTTTATGAACAGCCAAAAGATAGAGTATTTCCTCTTCGACAGAATAATCTTGAAACTAAAGTGTAGACTGCAGAAACTTTTAACAAGGCGAGGGACTCATAGAATGATTATTAACGACATCAGAGGAAAGTTAGCAAAGGTTGCTGACTCAAAATTTCACTCGTCTTTTAACACAGTGTTGATTATGTTGGATATAGTTAAAATTGCACAGCTCTTGCAACTTTGAAGTTGCACTCTTTTAAAATGTGATTTGTGTGTCATAGCATGTCATGGGACACCTGTTTGGGGAAAAAAAGTACATTTCTGTTCATATTTGTTCATGTCACAAAAAATGACTGAGGAACTGAAAGTGCGAGCAGATATATGGCGCCTGAAGGCATGGTTGAGTAAATCTTAATAAAAAACAGTCAGATAATGGCAATGTATCAGGTTTACGGGAAGAGCTTGGCTTCAAGGCTAAAACTGTGAGATGATGAATGAAATTAGAGACGAGATAAAGTGCTCTGTTGTGTAATTTCAGGGATGGCGTTGCATCTTTTGTTGATGACGGGAGGAAGAACCTTTTAACATCTTGCTAGAGAGCTATATTTATCATTTAACTTCGGTTACAAAGGACAGTTGTTCCCTTGGAGCCAGTTGTGTCCGGTCATGTGCTGTTTGAAGAGTCTGCAGGGTTTTGTTCCAGCCAAACGTTCCACCAGCTGATTTCACTAATTAACACACCTTTGGTCAGAGAGGGAGGAACTAATTAGTGAAATCGGCAGCTGCGGTATTTGGTGGGCATGAAAACCTGCAGAGTCGTGCGTGGCTCAGGACTGGACACCCATGGCTCACAGGAATAATTGTTTACGACTCATTACCTCAAGGCAAAGAAGATTATATTTATTGATCACTGATGTATTATATAAACGTCTGAAAACTTCTTTTAAACCATCTGTGAAATGCCCATCACTGCACCGAAGCTTTTAAAGTATAACAAATTAATTAAATTGTTATTCAGGGAAGCGACCACCAGCTCCCTTTATGTCTTCTCAACAAGGTAGAGAGGAATCATTAATGTGAATGATAGAGACACATTTGGGAACGGCTTCCAGAGCAGACATTGTGCCAGCCACGGGAGCCTGCAGTCTAACTGGTTCATGCTTCGAAACCATTTCTTTTGTTCTCTGTGTTTTGCTCACCCACACACAGACACCCAGGTGATAGGTAGGTATGGTAATGCAGCCCCCTTTTGGCTGTAGTTCCCGTCTAATTAGTGTCGCTTTAGAGGGACAGCTAGAGGGCTTTTATGTGTAAGGTTGCGGGTTTAACAACATAATTGAGGCTCGGGAAGCACACTCGGGATCGTAGCCAAATAGAGTTTCTAGGTGAATCACCTTAACTCAGGTGAGATGAAGTGGCCGGTCACTTGAAGCATAATGGTTCAGCTCATGAAAAAGGCCATGTGGTTGACAGCTGCAATTACTTTGGAGCATCTTTGCTGCATGAGTTGGGAATTTTGGATTTAGCTCACATATAATTGGCTCTATTTGACAGACTAGAGTATCGAGAGATTTATTGTTTACTTTGCTCTTTAAATGATTTCGGCACAGTTTGTAGAGGAATGAATAGTAAAGCAAGTTGAACTGGAGAGTTTTAATATTAGCATGTGAGCAGTGTAGCTTTTCTCATATTTTCTGTTGGTTTGTAACTCCAGTGTAAGTGATTTTCTTAAAATTTAAATTCCCCCTCCAGACAAGTTTTAATACTGTACTATGGTTAATATTTTGTTGAACATGGTTTTCCCACATAAAAAGTAAAAACAAAAAGGGGGGCTAGAAGCAGATCTACTCTATCTAATTTACCACTGCTGCAGTTCGAAGGTTGATCTAGGCCTCCAGGAAGTGTGCAGGGCTTTAAGGCCAATTCTGGTAGGACCAAACAGAGGAATTAGATTTGTCATGTAACCCAAAAAAGTACTTTTTCCCATTGACTTCCATAGTGAAAGAGTTGTCCAGCGCTGTATACAGTTCTCTTTGTTCATCCATGGGTTAACTGGTGAAAAAGCACTGCGCATCAAGATGACTAATGTTAGCATTAGAGGGAACATTAAAGAGTTTCAGCCATACATGAGTATCAGTCTGACCCAGACTCAAATGAGGAGTGTGTTGTGCATCAAACTCAGTGACTAGCAGACATATCAGAATGTTAAGTGTAGTTAGCATCTTTAATTTATGTTGTTATGTAGCTTGTAAGTAGTCGTTGCTGACACACCATTAGTGGTAGTGAAATGTACACTAATAACTGCCATAATGTTACAGCATTTTCATATTGGTCTGGTTTACATCCAAAAACTGCACGACTGAAAAAACTAGCATATCCGCTCTTAAATCTTTCACTATGCTAATGCAAACTCTGTTCTTTGCCGGTGTTGTGTTGAAGTCTGTTCCCCCATTGTTTCTCATATTAGGCAGCGATTGGCTTTCGTATTGGTGACGTACCTAATCTAGCTTGTCTGTGCACATTTAAATCTCAGATTTTGGGGAAATCCACAGACATCACCACCTTCAGTAGAGGAATGTGCAAACATCTCTCAGATTCAGATTCAGACAACTTTATCAATCCCACCTGGAGCAATCTGTGTGAACAGCTTGCCTTGCACATATACTATAACATACAGTAATATATAGACACATAAATAGATGAGTAATAAATGAAAATAAAAAATATACATGCAAAAGAGAAAACTCAACTGCAAGAACATGTTCAGAAGAAGCTAAAATACATGTGGCGTTCTAGAGGATTTTTTGAACAAACAAACACAACTGCATGCTGCTCCTAGGATGCACAGGTAGCATGAGTGCCCCGGATGGGACGTGTCTCTATAGTGACAAACTTTGCACAGATGCAGGTCAGTGTACTCAAGGTTGGATATTTCAGGGTAGTTGTTAGAGCACTTGTCTTCCATGCAGTAGGTCAAGGGTTCAAATCCTGCTAGGGTTGAGGATATTTTTTTGGCCATTTTGCCTTTAATGGACAGGACAGGTAAGCGTGAAAGGGGGAAGAGAGAGAGGGGGGATGACATGCAGCAAAGGGCCACAGGCTGGATTCGAACCCGGGCCGCTGCGGCAACAGCCTTGTACATGGGGCGCCTGCTCTACCATTAAGCCACCGACGCCCCATCAAACGGGATCTTAAGGAGGCTGCAGGATAAGACAGTAATTCTGCAATCTGAGGCAAGTCCTCATCGAGAGTGTATCGGTTCCAGTCCAAAAGTGGATTCATAGTCAAGGTCAGACATTTAAAGGGGCATAAACATGTGAAAACCACATTTTTTGAGCATAGGGGTACTTTAATTTGAACAATTACATTTTTGTGTTTAGATTTGGAAAATTACATCTGCTAGTTTATTAAATTACAACCACAGTTCTTAGCACAGCTGTGATTTAAGCTAAATCCTACAGCTTGGTAACATGCTCAAAATGACAATGCTAACATGCTGATATTTAGCAAGTATAACTTTTACCATCATGGTCCAGTGTGTTGGAATTCTAATATGCTAAATGGCATTTAACATAGTAAAGCTTTTTAGGTGTTTAATCACAGACCAATGTATTGGACAAACTGAAGTTATTATAAATCATAATGCTGAGGCACACCAAGCAGTGACAAATTGTGGCTCGCCGCAATAAGGACATTTTTCTGTGGCCAGGAGGGATCAAGACATTTTTTCTAACATTGGTCAACATCTCACAGGAGTCACAGGACTTGGTTTACTGATTGGCTGTGGGTATTTTCTGGCCACAGTTCACAGCTAAAAGTTAAACTATCCTTGACTTTTAGTTTGGCTGCACTTCGCCTCAGAATCAAGCGGCCACAGCTCGGAGCATTGCTGCAGCTTTCCATAGACACTGTATGGCAGCTTGCTGCAGGCAGCATTTCACTACTGCTTTGAGTGGTTTCAGGGACATGAACATCTGTACCACTTCAAATTTGGCAATGCATTCAACAGTTGTTGAGACTTGTGGGGGCGCTATGGCAATGAAAAGGCAGGCTCACTAAAGTCATGATGATAATTTTGTGCCAGTCTATGTAGACGTTGGGATATATGACTGGATAAGTTAAAGAACTGAGCTGCAGCTGGTGCTACAGGGTCATTAAGATTCATCCTCTGGGGATCATGAATGTCTGTGTAAAATTTGCCATCCATTACTTGTTGAGACATGAAACTGTGTTCAGAGGATTCAATCACAGTTTCAGGGTGCATTCATTTCTAAACTTTCACCATTACAAACTATTTTTGATAAATACTTCTAATAGCTTCTGATATGCGTAGAGCTGATATTGATTTGCAGAATTAGAGTAAGCTCAGAGCTCGGGGCTTTGGTCACAGGGATGCTCGCAAAACTGTTCAGAATTTTATATCACTTAATCCAACTTAGGCTCTCTGTTACTTTCTTAGAAAGCCAAAGAATAACAGAATGAAAGCATCTGCGTGAATCAAATGTGAACACTTGAATTAACTCTAAAGACATTTGTACTCCTGCCCTCTGGCTTTGAACGTGTCGTTTCAATATTTGGAGTTTTTTTTCTTCGACTGATATCCTCTCAATCCTTTCTTCTAATCACACATTCCCTCTCTGACGATCCAGAGATCAGAATAAGCTTTGTATGTGTGCGTGGTGTGGTTAGTTTTAGTTTTAGTATGTGTGTTTGGACATTTCCCAACCTCTGTGTGCTCCTCTTCCCCTCTGTGGCCCCAGCGCTCTCTGAACGCTCACAGATCACAGACTCGTGGGCCTCTGCAAGTTGTTTGAAACCAGAACAGATAGATTTAATGCATTTTGTAAAATTCTGTTTGTATATAAGCCTGCGTTTTACACTCTCAATACATGTGCATTAAAATTGGAGAGAAAAAGTTCTGCGTTGATATATCACAGCATCTCATTCATGACCCACTCTGAGCTGCGTTAGTTGTAATAGATTGAAAAGTGTTTCTGATCTTTTGCGAGTACTTGAACACAGGCAGAAGAGATGTCAAGGCGAGATGTATTAAGAGTTGTAACTTTGATAATGTTTCATTAATTTAAATGATGTTCACATTTTTGACAGCTCTAGTGCGTTATCTTTGCTCAAAGCAAAAGAGTTAAGGATGGTGTCCCCAACCTCACTTATTTTTATACTATCAACCTTTTTTTTTTTGTTTTTTCGCAGTTAACAATGTGGATAATGTTGGATTAAATTAGATACATTTACTGCCAGTTGCACAGATACACACTGTTACATTGGAAGTGATGTGTGTATCTCTCAAAGTCAACTTGTAAAAAAAGAGGGGAAAAAGGCAGTTAAAAGAGCAGCATTTAAAAAAGAAGATTTGCACTTTATAAAAGCAGAATATTATATACAAAAACACAAACTATGAATTATTGCACAATGAAGTATTTTGCCTCAAATTCTGCATAAGAAACCTATATGATGTGGAAAGAAAACAGCATGTGCAGAGCATATCAGCTGCACGAATGGTGAGGGGGCACCTGTGTACTGTGTGTAAGAGCTTTTTCTAAATATACAGTGTCATGAACTAGCTCATAGGCCGTGACAAAAATGGGAGACACACACGGTATCAACTGAAAAATGCAAAATCGACGTTAAATTATGAGGTGTGTAAATCTGTGTTTCAGTGTGTCAGCAGGTGAGTGAGTGAGTGAGTGAGTGAGTGAGTGAGTGAGTGATGTATGCAGGGTGTTGTATGGTGTAAAACACAAACTGAAAAACCAGGTAGAAGCCAACTAAATGTGAACGTGGTGCCTGATGAAGGGAGAACTGATTGCACAGCCAGGCTTAAGTAAGCTGCCACTGGGAGACTGGCCAGGTGCTCCCAGTTGCACTTAAACAGCTCCGCCCAGCAGGACCTGCAAGACACAGCAACAGACACACAAAGCAGGCCCTGCTGAAGCAGAGGGCTGTCACAACAGAAACAGTGGGCCTCCACAGAAAATCCTGCTAATGAAGTTAATATAACCTGTGTCAAAGTGTGGTCGTTTTTAATGAAAGAAGTTCACTCATCCCACTTTATTAAAATTCCAGATAGATATGACACCAAACTCATTTTGCTATGGGATCAGAGCATTGCACTCATTATTGCCGACTTGCTGACTTGCTGTTTGAATGGCGTTATTCTCCTTGCTTTGTGCTTTATTTTCACTGATAGGTTGACTGCTTTTCCAAGGGGACACAAAATGTTGTAGTGTGCTCCTGTGGGAGTGTGAAGTAACGACCGTCTGCTTATAAATGCAGTGCCCTGTGTCCCTCTGGGAGACTGATTCATACTCCAGAGGTCCCACTGGGAGAACTGGTTGTGCCTTGAAGGATTCACAAAGTGGCCTCAGCTGTGCAACAGCTCTTAAAAAAAGCTTCAACATAACCACACAGCATCGCACTTTAAATTTCACAACCGTAAAGCATTTCACAACAATCTTGTCTGACTTATAAAAATATTTATTTGTCTTAAAACACGTATCATTGGATGCTTTTAAGACGTCTGCTCCATATTTATATCAGCTGTCACCGTGGCTGAGTAGGTGATGGATGTATCGTTTAGGACTGAAACTTCAGCATATACTTTAAGCATCTCTCACCATCATCGGGGTGAACAGCACAAGATAATAGCAAAGACAAACATCCCTGCAAATCGCATGAGCTGAATTTGTATGCAGTCATTGATCCTCTGCTGTGAGACTTAATGATTTCAGTGTATTTCCCTCTGCAGACGTAGTGGGTGGCAATCCAGTTGCCAGGAGGGGTTCTGAGAGTAGGTTATTTCATCTCCATTTGTTGGAATAACATTGATTTGAGACGTAGGGTCCTCTTGAGTTGGCATCTGGTTTGGAGACTGGTGAAGTGCCTTCGGGGAGGGTCCTTCAGGGAATAAAGGAGTGGGGGACAAAACATTTCATTCCCCTTCCTCATGTTCCCTCTTAATCTCTCATCCATTCCTGCCATTCTCATTCACATACTTCCTCTCAGGTGCAATTTAATTCATTTGTGTTACTATAATAAGTCTTGTCGTGCACAACACTCTGTCAGTAATTGATATGTAGGCACTGCTTCTGGGTGGAGCCATTTGCATTAAATCGTGTTAACTGATATGATAATGAATGTGAAAGGCCTGATGCAAGCAGAATGACTAACTGGAGATGGATGGCTATTTGAATTATACACAATAAGTAATATATTATATCAGGTCTCAGGGGTCCACGGCTCCGTCTGCATTTGTTGCCTGTCTTTTAGTGGGATCGGCCCGGCTGCCTGGATATAAATAGTCTGTATCACATCTGGCATCTCTTTCTTTATCTTCCTAACATCCTCATTCGCCACACTATTCTTAATATCCGATGAGGAGGGAGCTAGAAAATGTGAAAATAGATGGTAGAAGTGAGATTAAATGAAACATACCATGTGTTAGGAGGGTGATATTTTAGGCATTATTTTAACAGAGGTATCCGAAAAGGATTTTAGTGATAAAAAGCCTTTTATGTGTCTGTCTCATGTGCCAATCTGTTTAGTATGCTGTCCATCTCTTTGCTTTTAACCAGACTGCAGACAATTAGCTTCTCAAGCTTCGCCAAACTTTATTATTCTCCATTAACACATATGAAAGGCTTATTGCCTTTCAAATGAGTTATTACTGTATGAAGGGCTTGGATGAAGAAGGGACACCGCAGTCGACTGAAACAAAGATGAATTAGCTGCGGTGACTTTTTAAAAATTTTTAAATAAATCTTTTTGTTCGAAAACATTATCATTCTAAAACGAGTTGGGGAATGCATGATAATCCTATTTTAAGTATTCCAATGGTTGATTCAGCAGCCTCTGAAATGAGACATTCATTTTGAGGAGTGCCTTGTGTGCTTTTTTTATGGCGTCTGTAGGATTACTACATTTGATTCCTCTTTCACAGACCCAGTCATTACTGTTTTTACTGCCGCCATCAAATCTGTTCAGTGCCTCCTACCTTCAGAAATATTGACTGCAATTATCCAGCGAGAATGGCATAAAACAGCGACTGTCTTTTGCGATCATGATCAAAATGTGGCTGCAGATGCCTCCACTAGCCACAGCTTGAAGCCTGAAAATTGCTCTGAGAAAAAAACCCCACCTCTCAATATTTGTAGCATAACAAAAAAACATCAGAGACGCAGGAGAGGTAGCTCAATCGTGGCATCATGGCCCCCGCTTTCTCTGTGTTGTTTGTAATCGCAGTGAAGAGCATGTCCCTCCGAGGAACACTCCCAGGTTGTTACAGCTAATGACTGCCGGGGGTTCTCCACTAGGAGCTGTCTGACAGCATTTGCTCAGATATTAATATCGGACGATGGGAACGAGGGCGGTGGCACGCGCTGTAAATTGGTGCCACACACAAGCGCAACACGTGCGTGAATAAACTTGGCAAGGGCGCTCGGATGCACACCATAACGCATTCATACAGTATGCTGACTTATGCTTTGCATATACAGTAATTGATTTATTTAGGGAAGCATGAGGCGGCCATGCTCGGAGAATCAGCTGCTTTTCGCCTCGGTGTCAGTTTATGTGAGTTTTGAGGCGATGCCATAAAGTGAAATCTGGAAGCTCTGCATCAGTTTTATTGTGACAGTACAATTATGAAGTTCCAGCTCCCACTGCTATGTGGGCCGCTTCCTTGTCACCTTGCTAAGGGCCATGCTCTCTAAAGGGAGCAATAGAAAAAGCCATAATCATAACTTCAGTGGAAACTCATATTCTTTTATACGCTTTGCTTGTAATGTTTTTCATTGCAGCGAAAACAGAGAATTTCACGAAGCCAACTTGTGGGAAACATAAGGGTTTCAAAGTCTTTCTCATGAACCTGATTCCTGAAGGGAGGAGAAGCCGCTCCTCTCGTCTTCTGATGTGTTCTCTTTGAGGTGGCAGGGACAGTCTGTGATGCTCAGCTGGACGCCCCTTACACGGCTGCAAACCGCTCCCACAAACAGCTGCGGGATTTGCACATCGCTTAACCTAATTTATTTGAGGCCTCTTTGGGAGCAGAGGAGTCGGATCACATGCACCTATTTTTACACACACACACAGACACACACACACACACACACACACACACACACGCACATTTTCCATTTCATCGAGTCTGAGGCTGTCCTCAAACTGCACATTTGCACTTGTATCTCTGCTCTTCCACAGCTTATCTCACACTCATTTGCTCACTTTCTTTTTTTTCCAAAATCTTCCTCGTCTGCCTGTCTCTGAGTTTTATTTCTCACACAGCTGTAGCATGATATTGAGAATGAGATGACATGGCAGTTCTGCTCCTCAGCTCTGGTTGGTGCATTATAAATGCCACACAGACATGCTGCAACAGACCGAGTGCTAGACTAAGATCTCGGCAGCAATTCTCTCGAGAGGCAAGCTGTCTGTGGCAGGGCAGGAGCAGCTGAACACCAGCTACTGCCATCCACAACCTGTGCTCATCACTGCAGGCATGTATGCCTCTGGGTGTGAGGGCGCCTTCTTTTTTTTTTTTTTTATTCAAACGTCTGCTAGTACGCCAAGACACTCCATCTACAGTACGCTACAATGTGTACCTCTTCAGTTAAACTTCAGGTGTTCTGCAGTCAGACAACCCCTCACTTTACTTTTTTTTTTCTCGTACAGATACTGTCTCTCCTCATAATCCTTTCCTCTCCTACCCCATGTCAAGGAAAGTTCTTAAAAAAACACACAGCCAAACTTGCTGCAGAATACAGTCAGCCAATTAGGGACTAATCTAACGATGCACAACAATTTCCGCAATGCACAGGCCTATCTTTTTTAATTGAATTAGGAGAGGAGCAAAATAAAGCAGATCTTCCCTCTGCATTTCTCGGAGCTTGATTACAGAAAGCACAGACTGTTAAAAATTCCAGCGGCTGGGTCAGAGTCGTTCTATTTCCTGCTACGATTAGACGACCAGATAACCAAGATTTATTAGCCAAACACCCCGACAATTAATTAGGAAGCGGGGCCAGACTAATCCTGTTTCCACGGGCTTTAGCGGGTCGAACCTCTTTACACTACCAAGAGGAGCAGAAGAGCACTTCAAAGACGAGGAAAGGCTTAAATCAGCTTCCACATTTAAGTGTGTGTGTTGGTACAGTATAATTACTGTGTCTGTTGCCTGCGTTTGTGAGTGCATCTGTGTGAGTATGAGTATATAAGATGTGTGTTGGAATAATACCCTGCAGGGGTATTATTAATGTATATATGTGTATGATGGATGGACCCATGGTCCATGCCTGGGCGCTTACAGTGGCAGGGTGCAGCTGTAAATCCTCCCTCTGACGTCTTAAGCGTGAAGGTTTAGCCCACTCCCCAGTTCAAAGGCTCGTCTCTAATGCTGCTGGCTTTCAGGCTTGTCCTTTTTTCCTTCTCCCCCGCGGCTCCGCTGTGCTTCATCTCATGGAGACCTCACGCCCTGGGAGGCTTGGCAGGTCACGGCACCACACAGAAAATGTACAGTCTGCTCTCTTTGTTCCGGGCGCACTTGGCATTTGGTCTCACAAGACCTCAGGGTCTTTAAACGCAACACACAGCAGCAAGCAGATGGCAGAGAAGCTTTGTTTTGGTTATTAGTAAGCCATCTACTTTGGGACTGGTGCTATTTTTTTTTTCATCACAAAGTCGAGCAGAAGCCCAGCAGATTTTAGCTGAAAGATCACTCATTCGATTGGACTGAAAATCATACAGAGCAGTTAAACTGAGGGATATTTGCCAGGGCTGTGTTATTGTATAGTCATAGCTTATTACTCACTGAGTGGAAGTAAAGTGATACCTGAGCATATGGTACAAAACCCATGAGGAAATATGAATCTGCTGTCATTATGACCCACAAAAGTTGATGGGCAAGTCAGAGGAATGTGTGCCAAATCCCTGCCTCACTCCACTCACTGAAAATAACTACATAAAGCTTTTAGGGAACTTTGGTATGACATAAGTGGGCACAGGCTCAACTCTGTCTCCGTCAGGTACAGTAATTGCAAAATAGACTAGCGTTGCATCAGTTTGAACCACACACAATCATTCCCCCTCCAACATCCCTCTAAATATAAATAATCCTGTGGTTGATGTTAGACTCTACCTCAGTGATCGACTGGAGTGAGTCACTGTCCTCATATGACATTTCGGATTTTATTAAAATCTTAAAACAGAGGAGATGTCTACATGACTTTTGCAAAATTATCCACATACTAGTCCATACTCATTGAGTACAGCATACCATACCATGACTTAGTCATACCAAAAATTTGAAAAAAACAACAACATTCGGCCACAGGGTGAGCCACAGGGTGAGCCACAGCGATCGGTCGCATTTTAGCCATTTTTAGGTATTTTTCTGTTGTTATAGCGCCACCCAGTTGCCAATTAGAGTTAAATGTCTCCAGTCACCTTGAGGATTATGTGTGGTCATATGCCTACAAAGTTGTGTGGTGATCGGTGAAACCCTTGAGATGTTATACACCTTTATGTGATGAGCCACACCCTCTGCAATATTCATTGCCTTATGGAAGCTCAGTTTTAGTAAGTTTTCCAACTTTTGCCAAGAGGGAACNACATGGATTGACCAAGTCAGTGAGGAGAAAAACGTGGAACAGACACACACACAGACACACACACACACACACAGACAGAGTTCTTGTCATTATATAGTAAGATATTGTGAGATTGCCACACAATATAAGGGTGAAATATTGTATCTTCAGCATCTCTTAGACTTAATGTACAGCATGAAATAGTTTGATTAATGTCCTGGAGAAGTCCTGGAAACGTCCTTGTGGCGAGGAAGTCCCCAGACTGGCTGAGAAAATCCACAGTGGACTGTTCTCAGCAAACCTCCTTCCTCTGGATAGAAATAGGTTAAAAACACTTTGAACACCAGGTAGATCTCCGCCTGTGCACCTGTTCAAACACGCAAAACGAATGTCTTTGCAGCTTAACGAAGTTATTTCTGAGCACTGTTCTTCTGGGCTGCATATTCTGTAGAATCAGCCCGCGGATCCTTCGGTCTCTGTCCATCTGGCTCCATTGTTGATTGCAGACAGACTGGCTGATGAGTGCAGCCTGGATGGAGAAGCAGAAGTAGGGGCCCTGAGCTCGCAGGAGCTCCCTTAGGCTGGGGCTTGGCAGGGCTTTTCAGAGCTGCTCTCTCTCAAACCCTCTGGAAGCGAGCACAGCAGTCTCCACGGTTGCCTAATGGCCATGCCGCTGCTCTTCAGAGTTTGGCAGTTGACAGCTTCTGATCCTTTTTAAGCAAGAGATAAAGCCCTGGCAGACAACGAGGAGAAGTAGAGTCTGAGATGTCCGCTGAGATTTTAAAACTAGGAGAGTTTGGGAGGAGGAAAAAAACGGTTTTGTGTGCTGTGATTTATTGATTATTTTAAAGGAAGCTTTGTAAAAACTACAGTGTCTCTCCGCTGCAGAGATGGCTACACCGACACTCCCTAAATTTATCACAAGTTTGCATGCGTGAAATTCCCTCGTGGCTTGCTGACAACAGAAAACTGATCCACAGGATACTGACAGTGCAAGAGGAACGCAATATGCTCATGTTCCGAAGTGATTGTTTTCTTATTTCTCTGTGGGCCATTTACAAGGACACACTGTATCATCAAAATGCAGCTTAAGTTAGTTTGTTTCACCACGCGTTGAATGTATATCGTGTCCGAGAGGCTGGTGCCATCCTGGAGGAAAGACATCCCAATACTGGACCCTGCCTAGCCCATCATCTGTGACCAGCTCTTAATTAATTCCCTCAAGGTACACAGATAGAGGAGAAATAAATACAGAATCAGACTGCAAAAGAGAATTTAATCTTGGGGAAAAAAAAGCTGGAAGGAAAGCAGAAGGGCAACAGATTACATGCAAGGAAGGAAGGAGAAAGCAAGGGAGTCATGAGGAATATGAAGTCCAAATTTGTTTTCTCTGTGTCTGTTTTAATCACTCGTGGTTGTATTTAGTGTGCATAGTTGCGTACCTAAGGCAGTGTGCTGAACAAAGGCTCGGCGAATACTCGGCTGTGCTGCTTTGCTGCCTTACTGCATTTCTGTCTTTGTCTCTCTCTTTTTCTGAGGCTTTTTCTTCCTCTCACATAGTCTCGTTGTCAGGACAAGGATGTCACACTACAGACAGGCACCACAAAGAGGGCCAGAAAAAAACACTCTCTCTGCTCTCAGCCGGCAGAGGTAGTAATCGATGGGACGTTAAACAAAAACAGAGGAAGAAAAGCACACTTTCTGCCAAGCTTTGGAAAACAGAAGCCACTTTCATGGTGGAAAAAAGTACTTCTCAATTGGCTCAGCTCTTCTGTTGCACACAGATGTGATTTTTCACCATTGGAGAATAGTGATAGCTAGACACAGATGATGGGCATTTACGTCCATACATGAGTGTGTCGTCGTTACAAAGGTTCTATACTGTTTTTATCTGTGAGAGAAAATGGAGCGTGTATTGTTTTAAACGTGGTGGTGTAATTAGTGCTCCCAGTTTCCATAGATTTCCGCTATGTTGCCACAAAACCGTCTCGACACACAGCAGGTGTTTGTGTCCAAACAACAGGCATTTCTCATCAAGTGACAACCACAGTCACTGAGCAGTGCTTATCTCGAGAACGCTACACTATGAATATTGAATTTGCACTATATTTGCATATGCAGGGACACATTTACTCCGTGGCTAGTGTTAACTGGCGACACCATGGCTTCAGTGGTTAGCGCTCTCATTTCACAGCAAGAGTCTCTTTGTGGAGCCTGGATGTTGGAGTACTGCTGCCCTGCAGACAGGATGGGTCAACAGTATTGGACGAATTGCCGCCTGAGGGTTGATAAAGTATAACTTAATAGGCCACTTTCACAGCAGACATTTTGCCATGTGGTAGGAGAAAAGGCACAGGTGTAATTAATTACTATTAGTGGCTGCCTTCCACTTAAGTTGAGTCAGTTACAAAGGCATGGCTATTGTACATGCTGGCTCACTGCCGTGGCATACTGGGACACTTAAGTGAAATGGAGGCACTGCTGGGTGCCCTTATACATTGGTTAAGGTTCATACCATATAACCGCAATGTCCACGGTCTGATGCTGACTGGGGACTTTTTCTGTATGCCGTGCCCCCCTCTCCTTCTGTATGTTTCCTGGCTCTCAGTTAAAGGCAAAAATGCCCCCCCCCCCAAAAAAAAGCTTAGTTCACCCAAGTTATAAAAAAAACATGTTTCTCACGTTGGTTTTATTTGCTCAGTTTTGGAAATAATCTGATATTTCTACCTCTACCCCAAATCTTGGTACATGAAAAAGAGACAATTTTGGCTTGAAACGTTATACTTTTTTAGTATAATAAGAGAAAAAAAATTAAAGTGAGCATCTTGTGTTGCAAATCCTTTTGGAAGCAGAATTCACAGTTACAGTCTTGAACTCAGTACCTGGACAAGAAAGATGTGCGTATGTTTTGCACACTAATTGCCTTCACCAACATACAATTTAAATCAATACAACTGTTTGTGGAGCTCACAGCAATGAAATATAACTACCTATTTATAGGAACTACTTCTTCAGTAGAAAATAGCTCCAAAGAAAATGGTTGACAGTGACACCTGGGGATTTTGACTAGTCATGGTAAGGCACAGGTGTACATTTACTTTTAATGACTATAAGACCACAGGGAAAAACACGAACAATGACTTTGTTCTGTTCAAGTGTCCCAGTAAGTCACAACAGCCGGATGAGCAAACATGAACAACACCAGCACAAGTCAAACATTTTTATTTTGTAGTGAACCGAGCTGAGGGATTGGACAGGGTTGCGCAGTAATCCATGTTTTTTAACTTTGAAATCAGTCTTAATGTACCCAGAGTTCGTAGCAAAGTAGTCCTACTGATTAGAGTTAGGAACGAGACAGCATTGTGCAACAAATACAGTGATTCACTCAGGGAAGAGGGGGTGGCGCCGGATCAGCAAACGTTCTTGCTGCTGTTTACACAGGTTAGATGCAGCGCTGGACAGTGGGGTATATGGTTTCCATGATCTAAATTAGGTTGGAAAAACGATACAAAATGGTTGTTGTGTTCGAAAGTCCAATCTGACGCTCTTCACTATATGAGATTTGTTCTAAGTAATGGAGCATTCTTTTTCTATAGGAATTAACTATGGGTGGGAATCACCAGAGAATCCACGATACGATATTATCACGATACTTAAGTGACGATTCAATATTATTGCGATTTTAAATATGTTGCGATATGCTAAGTATGCTAATGTATCAAGAATTTGTAATATTAATGATTTATAAGATAAAAAAATGTATACTTGGCACTGTGTAATGATACGATATTGCCACACAAAAATATCGTGATACGCTGTATCATGTTTTTGCTCCCACCCCTAGAATTAACTAATGGTCAAGTTTTACTTTCACTGCCCTTGGCGCTCTGCCGCTCTGAGAGTGTGGTGCTCTGAACAACCAAACGCTATATATATTTTACATCTCTGCCACTGAATGAACAGTCCAGTTTGCACCAGCGTGCGCTCAGAGTGACTGTTGACAAATGCACCTCATGTGTTTGTATGTGTGTGTGAGTGTGAGAGAAGGAGAGAGAGAGAGAGAGAGAGAGAGAGAGAGAGAGAGAGAGAGAGAGAGCGTTGCGTGCAGTTAGAAAAAAAAAAAAAAAAAAATTGTGTTGAATACTGATATCGTGGGGGGCCGCAATATTTAAATGAACCAACAATAATTAACAATGACAGTTATAAACAATAATTGAATGAACGCGTGGGAAACCCTGGGATGACGCTATAGACAAGTTTGAAATATCCTTGTGAAACTAACTTCTGGGCTCTGAATCTAAAGCCGTAAATGGAATTCATCCATCATTCATTTTATTATTAAAACCTGTGGTTTCTTAATGTGACACGTCTAAATGCCTTCCATAAAGAAGGTCTATACAGCGCTGTCCTATCTCCTCCAGGGTGCTGCACCTGCCTCTATCACTCTGTGTGACATGTGTCTCAGATGGGAAGACTTAAACACATTTATAATGACTCTGTATTAATTGATTACATCTCTGGAATTTCCTTAGAAAACGTCAGCAGCATTCTTGATGGAGGCCAAGGTCAGAGCTACAGTAGCTGTCACGATGATGAGTGGTTCTTACTGAGATAGAACGTCTGCCCACCAAACAGGGGGGGATTGACAGTTAATCACAAGCACATTACACCTCTGGGATGGGCGCAACTGCAGCCTCCTGCCTTTGGCTCCAGCCTGCCTGTCATTATGATGACTCTGCGGCCTATCAGTGTCGGCCTTAGATTTATCTATCTAGACTGTGGCCTCGTCTTGGGCTGAGCTTGGCACCTGTCCATCCATCAGCCTCTAAAGTCCTCCTGTGACGCAGTGGACACAATCTCTCCTTCTGTACAGCTGCATGCCGCCACATGGCAATGCCATTGTTCACACCGTTCATTCAGCAAATACAACTAAATAAATGCTACACGGTGTTTGCGGACGTGGCGGTGTGCTCCTACAATACAAATCTGCAGGGCCAGAGAGACGCTTTGTCATTGTTGGAGCACTGTAACTGTGTTTACATCCACCAGGGAAAAAGCTGGCAGGGTTTATTGGGACTTAAGTGTTTCGGGAGGGATAGAGTGGGTGGACAACTTTGCTGATGGCACTGGTGAAGGCTCTTTTAAACAAGCCGGGTAATTACTAAAAATCATGCTGAAGGCCATTTAAGCTGCATCTGTTGACACCACTGTGACATGAATTTCAAGATTAGATGTATACGTGTGTGCGCCAACTGTGTGTTTGTGTGGAGAGGAAATGAGCAGATTGTGTATAGGGTTGTTTTGCTTGAATGGCTTATTATGCTGATTTATCACTGTTGAGTTTAATATCCTGGGATATAGTGTGCCTAGAGCTATACAATTAAATCACTATGTTGACTTCGAGTCGAGCTTTAGAAACTACAAATATCTTTCAACTACATGTAGTATGACAATTATGTTTTCCTGAGGAAGTGCTTTGAAAAAGACTTTCAAGCATGCCAGCATTTGCAAACTGCCATTCATTTCCTTTCGTGACTATCTCATTAGCTTCGTGTCAAGACGGATGACCAAACCATGGCGTGCGTTATTATGCGGCTGCGCCCTGCATCCCTGGGCGCCTCTCGGTTTACCACAGGGGCATGTCGCCATGCTGACTTGTTAATGGGATCAGTCATTGATAACAAGGAGCTAATGAAAATCTAATCAGAAAAGCCTGTCGCTGGATTGTCTTCTCCTTCTCTGAATGTCGCAGACACAAAGCTGCTCTACCTCTTCTCTGTGTCCAGTGAGGACAACTTCTATCTCAGGTCTCATTAGCCTGTATGATTTGCAGTGTCATCCTCCAGAAATTTAATATTCATTTATTTATTTATTCACTCATTCATTTGCTCTACCTATTGTAGTCCCTCAGGGACTAGAAATTACCCCAGACTGTATCAGAAAAAGACGGGAAAACTCTTTGAACAGGTTGCCTCGCCATTGCAGCAATGTTAAATTTAGCTTTTCTGTTAGAAGGGGCGTACAGGAAATGAATTAATGGAGCTCCATTAATTCATTCTATTTTATCTTCTCCCTCCTGGGGTGCTGAGAGACAGGACAAAGAGTAGGTCAAGGCTTAGGCCACGGTAATGTTGTAAGCATCCCAGCAGAGAAGGTCAGATGGATCTGTACATGGAGCGTTAAACCCATACACATTCAACAGTTTAGGAAATACAGACAGTTCAGATTTGCATATAGCTGCGCCGTCATGATTGGGGACAATGTGCTTTCTCTCTGTCCATGGCAGTATTGCTCAGGGGAACCACTAACTGGGATGAAGCCCTCAAGGCCTGGATGCTGCAGTGAGACTAAACAGGCAGGCCTTACAGAGGAATGTGTTAATACCCTGTAGGCGTTAAATGTAGGGCAGCGTTGGAAAGCAATATGTGCATTGTCTGGAGTGAAAACGAGAGAGTTGCACCTGAGTTACATTTGAACATATGCTCAGCACTTAATCTAACATGCATATAATTAGATATTATGTAAATGTTAATTCATGAATGTGTCCTCAAACACTGGAATTTTATGCAACATCAAGTAGTTACAGAACTCGTTAAGTACAAACTGTGCATGGATGCAACTTTAGGCTGCAGTATCTGTTATGTCTGAGAGGCCTCACTGATATTTCACTCAACTAATGGAGAAAATACCCTATCGATGATGATGGATGGTGATATATAAAAAGACCTATGAACTCATAGCGAAGCGCAGCACTTATCAATATTGTATTTGCTGTTATGGAAGCTCTGGGCTAATTGTGCTTTAGGGAGAAAGCATGTCTTTCAGGGCCGTGTGATGTGTTCTCAGAGGGTGATGACCGGCTGATAAAGTGCTGCTGAGTGCTAAAGGGCGAGGTTTATGGATTTCAGCAACACCCTGGAGCCACAGCTCAGCAGGATGACAACAAGGTCCCAGCCTTTTTCTCCACATGTTCAGAGTGTGTTTTTTTCTCAGCTTCCCTTGCCTCCAGTATGTTCCAGAAGCAGGCAGAGAACCAGTCTGGCAAATCACAGCCGTCCATCAGCTATACCCTTATAGTGGCATAGCGCAGATGCAAATACAAAAGGTATCTGCAGGTTATTGCTGTCCTGCAAAACATAGAGCAATAAACAGGGACATTTAAATGCTCTCGTTATAGTCTTTCTATATCTGAATTACAAACATTTCCCTTTTGATTATCCTGCAGGTAATTTATGATGCCAGTCTCAATCGGCTAAACACAGTTTATGGCTGGCCCTCAGGGCTCTATGACATGTTCATTCTGCAGAACAGCAGTATGGGCTTGCCCTTTGACCAGACTGCTAATGGTGATGCATGGCCCATTGGCGAGCAACTTTTGTTTTTTTTTAAAGACCGAATGGAGACAAAATTAATCAGGGCCTCTTGGTTATCTAGTTTGTCTGTCTGCGATAGAGGTTATAGCCTGACCACAAGGTTGATTACATCCCTGACCAACCTTTAGAGCCCCAGGGGTGATCTTATCCTCGTTGTTCTGTGTGCGCACACACACTGTCATAGGGCACACTGTGCAACAAAAGGTAGCAAGCTCCTGCAAACTCAGCAAGGACATGGAAAACAAGTGTGAATTCTCCAGTAAACTTTCTGCATTAAACATAATCAAACTATGAAGGATGTGTGTACCCAAGTCGTGTTTTATTTCTTGAGACTATGAGATGTGCTTGATTTATATTACAGGTAGGGATGCACAACCGATTCTGATAACCGATAATTACCTGCCTCTCATGGCCGATAACCGATACGATAACCAGTGATTCCACAATTTAAAAAGAAGTGCATAACCTGTAGTTTATGTACACTTGAGGGTAAGTAAGGCTAAGATGTAGTGAGAAAATATGGCTGATGTAATATCCCATAGCCCTGAACTAACCAAATCAAACCGACATCACTATTATCACAACAAAAACAAAGAACAGCTCTGACTGTTTCATACCTGCCAACATTAGGCTGTGAAAAAGACGGAGGTTTTCTGGGGTATTGTCAAATGACCTACCCTCAATGCCCCTGCCCCCATATGACACTACACTACAGATGAACATACAAGGATGTGAAAGGCCCTGTCTTACCGCCCCACGATAGCCTAGCCTATACCAAGTAGAATAGTGATGCGCTTTTTGTTTAACTCACACATTAACACTCAACTCTAACAAAAAAGTGGCTGTGTCTCACACACACACACAGAGCCAGGGAGAGAGACGAGCTCCACCTGGGTTGCCAGGTAACGATACAAATAATCACTAACTGTAGCATCACATGGCTAGCGGTTATTAATAAGTTAAACAACAGAGTCGAGCTTTGTAAAAGCTTGGTGTTGGATGTGAGCCGCTGCTGCTAATTAGCTCGTGCTAACACTCTTGAGATAGTCCTGCCTAACCTGTGTTACAGCTGCAGGAAGTTTGTCGATCTGGTGGGGTGTCAGACAGTATGAAAGACGTGCACATCACGACATGTTTTGCCCTCCGGACAGCGTGCTGCAGTTGTTGTTGTTCTTCTGTGTGTTTGAAGGTACATGTACCGCCACCCACTGTGTCAGGGTGTGTAGATGCTGCCCTGTTAAGTCAATGAAAGCAGTCTGGCTTCATATTATCAGCGCTGTTTGTTGGCTTTAATTTTAATTATCGGAATAACACATAATAACAAAAATGTCCCATTATCAGCTGATAGTTTATCGGCTGAAATATATGGTGCATCCCTTATTACAGATGTATATGGCCCATTGTTTGCTGCTGCAGAACCTGCCATCACGTCTTTGACTGAACAGCAAAGATGCAGCTCCAGTTTATCAGTGTCTAAGTGCTCAGTTATGAGGAGGGCCCTGTGAATATTAACAATCCAGAATGCATTAAAAGACAGTTCTGCGATTATGCTATTCATTTGCATTTCTGGCAGTTAAAGCTGAACTAATCTCTTTTAATGAGTTACTAATTTCAGTCATATGGTCAAGATCTGAGCAAGTATGTGAAGGATTTTCTATTGGTGCTTTTTTGGACTGCAGCACACACCACCTCTCACTGTGTGGCTGTGGTTCAGATGCACAGCTGGTGTGACAGAGTCGCCTGTGCTGGCACAGGAAATGCTTTTGCTAATCCTGAGTGATTCCTGTGTTGATCTGACTTGAAAAGAAGTAGTTCCACTGTTTCTTGCTTATGCTTTGTCCTTATTAGGACTTTCATATGGTTTAGTCTGCGGCACGGTTGGTCAGCCATGCACCATGCGGGGTTGAGAGCGTGCAGGACTACAGTGGGTGATTTTACTGATTAACACACTTTCAAGCATCGAGGAGGATCTAATCAGTGAACTCACTTGGTGTGGTATTTGGAAGGTCAGTTTTCTCCAAGTGTTCTTTGAAAGTTTCCACTTCCATTTAGAATTATGACTTCCTAAGGAGAGCTCTTGGGCCTGAAATATCAGAAATACTTTCTGTTCCAGCAACATAATGATGTGGAGGGAATGCATAGCTGTTGTGAAATGAGTTTTTAAAGCATATTAAACCTAGGTGGTAGTTCATGATCAGTACCTTCACCTCCTAGTCACCAGAATGACCCCTGAATTCAACATTTCGTTTATTCATAAGGTTATCCAGCTCTATTAGAGATATGCTTTTTGTGTGTGCAGCAATTTGTGTGTAAGGTGAAGAAGAGCCACAACTGTTGAATCACATTAACTATGTAATGCCCTCAAAAATTCCCACAGCAAAATGACAAAAGCAGTGTCCATGTACCCTGTACACTTCTCTCTTCTAATAATGCAATGCTAATAACAGTAACACAAATCTGAGTTAATCCTCATTTTAGAGTAATATACTGAGTGTCTGTTACTGTGTACAGTATAGGGCGTCAGTAAGAGAATGGAGGAGTTGTTTTTGATACAGCCCAACATTATGTGTGTGTGTGTGTGTGTTATGGAAGTTGTTTTAGATTATGACAAAAAAAATAGACTAGGGCAAAGAAAAAGTGTACATCTTCCTCCCTCCTTCTCTTTTCTCATGTCCACTCATCCGCCTCTCTCTTGGGCAAATCTGGCAGTTGATCCTGAACTGCCTGGAGGACAATTCAAAAGGTCAATGCAAGCAGACTGTTGAGAAAATGCACCTTTCCGCTACCCCCTCCCCCTTCTCTCCTTGGAAAGAAGACAACAACAACACTTGCTGACGTGGCCTCATCTCTCTCAAGCGCTGGAAGGCACAGGCCACTTCGACAATAGCACCACTTGTATTTCATTTATTTTCTGCTCGAACATCAGTCCTCAGCTGGCCCCCGTACTCTCTCTCCCGAACTCTCCATTTCTGCCCTGTGCGCAGCAGGCTGTCCCCAGAGGCGTGGGTAATGGTCTACTGGCCCTCTACTCTAGGCAATAAAGACCTGCAGAGAAACCAGTCACAGCTCTTGCTTAGAATGATAAGACAAAGTTAACAGCAGAAATTGAGGATGGGTTGTTAAGAGTGTAGACAAAGGAAAAGCACTGGTAAAAGGTTAAGAGTGCCCTGTGGCGCTGTGCAGCCTGATTCAATACTTTTCTTTCTGTCACTTTTCGGTCTGTTTTTTTTTTGCATTTTACATCAGGGCTTTGGAGAACAGCGAAGTCAAGAAATGAGGACACGGCGTGCAGATGTCTCAAAATGCTTTAAAGTCCAGGCAGCATAGACGGTGCGCGGATGACAAATGATAAGTTGATGAAGTGAATATCGTTCCATTATTAACATTTAGAAATAAATGACAGAGAAGACGTCATTTGAAATTGATTTCTGGTCAATGAGAAATACCACAGCCACAGGGGCGGGTAGTTTTGAAGAACAGAAAATGTCAATACGTATTGTACGCTGCTTTGAATATTTTAAAGTTGCTGGAGAGAGAAGCTGCTTGATGGATGATGGCGATGATAATGAAAAATGATATGAATGGGAGCGAACGAGTATGACAGAGGTGGAGCTGTGAATGATAGAATGAGTGGGGGGTGAAAATGAGATTAGGTTCCGCACTTCAGGTGGTGTGTCAGCCTTGGGAATGGAAAACCTGTCAGTCCTTCATGCCTTGATGCAAAGCTGGTAGTCTGCTCTATTGATCCAGCTGCAATGGAGAGGGCTCTTATGCAGCCAATACTGATGTTCTCACTTGTCTAACATTATTATGAGTGCGTGTGTGTGTGTCTGTGACGTGTAATCTGTTACAGTAAATGTCACATTTTAATTCTGAAAATTAGAACATGCCATTTATATTTGATTTAAGTGAACTTTAACGTCACGGAATTGACCGTTCACTAAACCCCTCCCCAGAACAGTGGTTGTTCAATCATAGCTTAGCAACCGTAACCAGGCACGACAGATCTGTCAAGTTTTGGATTTCTCCACATGTTGTGCTAGGGGTTGTAACAACTCCTTTCAGAACCAAAAACACTTCAGCCGAAGTGTCTCATGTGTTTAACGTTAGCTCAATTAACCAGCTAGCTACAGCTAAGAAAATCTGTCAGTGAAATGTTTAGAGAAAACTGTTGTGCTGCTTTTCTTTTCGAGTATAAGGTCAGCTTCAGATTCTCAGTAGGAACACTGTCATTGTGTGTCATTGTGATAAGTCGATTAAGTCTGTGTGATGTCTTATTATTGCTCTGTCCCTGTGTGAGATCTTCCATTAGGAGGGGAACTTGTCCATCCTCTCAACGGGTTTCCTTTTATCAAAGCTTCCATCTAGCCTATGTTGTTTTTTTTTTTTTTTTAACATAACTCCAGGCTTGAATTATCCATAAGGTCAGAAAATAAAAACCCACCAAAGAATAACTTGATTAGTCATTTCTTTGTACAGTGATGGGCAGTAAACACATTAACGCCTGGTGTTGGGGACAAGGTGTTTACGTCTGTGATTGCGGCGTCTTCCACTGAGAGCTCTTATTGCTCTGTGAACAATTTCACTACATGATGAGGCAATTTTACATTTGTGAGCCGTTTTCCTCAGAGGGAGACCAAACATCAGGGGAATGACAACGCTAATGTGCTTTTCAGGCCAATGGCCAGAGCTCCACTTTATTTATTTATTTATTTATTTACTTATTTATTTGTACTGAAGGTTATTGCGGACATCGGCAAATAAACAGACAGTTTGGGGACATCAGACCCTCAGAGATTGAGTCTGAAATCCCACATGACCTTCTCAGAACAGAGCGCAGGGCAGAATGAAGGCGCCTGGTGAAAAGACGAGCATCAAGGCCAATGTGCTGCGAGCTGACCAGTAATGATACAGCAAGCGGCGTCAAGGATGCATCTTAAAGCCTAACACAGCCATTGATCCCATTAAATTCAGACCTCTGCTCCCTCTAGTTTGTTGTGTATTTGAGATTACTTTGACTCTGGCTTTGGATGTCAGAGGAGCAAAGTTTTGCTGGATAGGTCACACAGAGAGAAAGGCTCTGTATATTGTAAAGAATACGCATTAGCTTTCTGCTTTTATGTTGTTTCCCTAGTTTTATTTCCACTCCCCCATGTTAACAACTCAGCGTCTGCATTCGTAACCTCACATAATGTATCAATGCTGCACAACCCATGCCCCACTTATCGCCATCCTTTCCCTTTCTGGTCTGTTGTGGCTTGTCACAGATAGTGTCACCTACAGCCTGTGACCAGGTTGTAGTCCAGCAGGGCTCCTTTATGAATTATGATGTGCTGGATCCGTCCTAATCTTGTTATGGATGTTCTTTTGCCCTTGGGAGGGGCATCAATGGAAAGATGGAACTTTATCAGATTTCATGGTGCTCTGGAGTATAATTCACGAAAGGTGCTGTGTTGTGTGTGGGGGGCACGCATGGCACCGCTAAACACTACAGTTTGATCTGATTAGTTTTAATTCATTTTCCGGCATTTATCTTTTTAATGAAAATGTAAACACGAAAAGCCATTTTCATGAAAAGCACAAATAGTGGAGTAAAACAATGAAAATACCACACGATAGAGGAAAGAAATATGACAAATAAATCAAAATAAAAACAAGGTACACGCTAACAAATGTGATCTGTGCTTTTAAAAGGTGACATAATAAAACCAGTAAAGCCATCAGATAAAGGTGATTTTGGTTATACCCTGAGATGTATGTAGTTTAAAACCTTAGGGCCAGTGATTGAATCTATAATCTATAATGTACCTGGGAGTCTGACCATGTAGAGTGTTAAAAGTTATCGGTCAAATCTTAAAATCAATTCTAAAACTTACAGGCAGAATAGAGTAAAGAGTGGAGAGATGTGTTCTTGCCCTCTACATTTTGAATAAGCTAAAGGTGCCCCATTTACTTTGCCTTAGTATGTGTACTGTTGTCTAGCTAAGATGAGATGAAAGCATGGATGACTTCATGTAAATCTGTGTGCATTTAAAGCAGCTTTATTTTGGCTATGGTTCACAGCTGGAGGAATCAAGACTATACTTTAGTCACTTGAGCTTCAAGACAAAGGAATTAGACATGAGAGGAAAATGATGAGCCTATATTTTATGTTGAATAATAAATAGCCAAGTTGTGGTACAAGAAGACTAGTCTCTGATTTTTCTAATATGCAAATGGTCAGAAAATTGCAGTGGCCCGAACAATGACCCTGGGGGAACACAACAGGTGAGGGAGGCAAATGTGGAAAAAAACAACTCAGTGGAAACACTGGCACACTTCTGCTAGCACAGTAGCAATCCAAGTTTAGAGACTAGTCCTAAGTGCCAAACTATTCATCTGTACTGGCAACAAAAATACAGAGAGTGGTCCACATCATAGGTGGAGATTAAATCAAGCAGAAAAGTCCAGAACCAGCAGCAAACACGCTTTGGTGACTTGATGATAGCAGTTTGGTTGAGAGGAATTTTTCAAATGTGTGCCATGCAGAAATATTGGCTTCTCTTTGTAGACAGAATCGTCAGCGAAAGTGAAAACCAATCACAGATTCGCTCTCATTTTGGAACAAGCTTTGTTGGTTGGTGTTTCAGCTTGCTATATTTGCGTTGTTTCGGAGCCGTGTGTGCAATTTTCGTAGCTTTCTCCTGGATGTGTCGCTTACGATCTGGCACCTGGTTGCTACCTTTTTATAAAGTTCCAACCATGCTGTAAGGTGGTTACAATGGGCCCCAGTGCGTGCTATTATGACGGGCCCTAGGACACAGTATCATGCACACATCGTCTCGTCACATGATCAGAGACTTGACACTTGAAAACATCACCATACATATTACCCAACAATCATTATTGCGTATCTCTATATCACAAAAATTACCTAAGAAATGATGAAATTATTAATTTAACAATTTTAATTGTTAAGTTATGGTTATAGAATAAGCATATTATTTTGTTATAGATGCTACTGACTATTTAAAAAAAAGAAAAAATTAACATGAAGGAGATAGGTTTGCTTTTCTCCACCCAGCACATTGTTGGAGGGCCCACTCTCTCTATTGGCCCCCACTTAATGGGCTCCAGTGCAACCGCACTGCCTGCACTGTCCATATTTACGCCCCTGGTCCCAACCTTACCTGCACGCCGTACCTAGGAACTTCCTGAACACAGCGAGAAAATACAGGCCGAGGGCAGAGTCCCTGCAGATAAATGCACCACCACACACCTTTAGTGTCATGAGTCTAGGATCATAAGTGATGATTTAGAGGGATAACTTTTGTATGAGTCAGTACATTGCTTTTAGAAAAAACCTGCATAGTGTACCTTTGAATACACAGGAAAACATTTTCTCCCCACATACCTTTATGCCTTAGAAGGTATAAAATAAACTTTTGCTTGCTCCATGGTCACATACATTTCAGAATTCTTTAAGTCAGATGATTTTGAAAAAGAACAAGGTCAGCAGGTTTATTATAACAAAGTGTTTTTCTAAATATGCCTTGGAAGCAAGGTAATAATAAAAAAATGTAATTAGCAATATCTCGTAGTTGAGTTGAATGTCTGTGGCCTTCAGTAACAGCAAAGTATTGCTGTTATTGACGAATGCAGTTTTTAAATGAACCCACATGGACCTGTTACACAAGAGGGTAATTAAACATTATATGCCACTGAACCGACAGCCGAAACGACTTCAGGTAGAAGAACAAAGAGACTGTCAGAACTCTCCTGCAAGACAAACTTATGAAGGCGTAAGTGTAGATGACATACTGAAGGCTAGAGTCAAAGTGTACAATCATGGACTTAATGATAACAAAGGCTGACGACATCCAGTTGAGGAATACTTTTTTAGATAAATTCAAGGGTTTGCAAGTAGCAGAACGGCAATACTTTGTGTGGGCAAGGTAGCAACAATTACTCTGACCTCTTCTTTACTTTAAGGTAATAAGTTCCTGATCTTCCCAGCTTCTTCTGAAGATGTTATTCAGAGTGTTTCCATCCCAAGGTAGAGATAAATTGACTGACCGTAAGGTTAATATTAACTACACAAGTAGAATCCAGTTTCTTAACTGTGAGAATCTGCTGTTTTTTACCTGTTCTGTATCATTGGAATGACAAAAATTCAAGTCCTGGTTGGACAAAACAATATTAAGATGTAACCTTGGACTCTAGACGTGTTGACAATTTTTGTCGTTTGATGAATTGTATATAAAGCCAATTAATCAAAGTAGCTGCTCCCCTTTATAGAGCATTTAATAAGTAACTGGAGAAAAATCTAAAGAAAAATGTTCTTTTTCTACATGATATATATATGTGTTAAAACCAATAATGCCAGGACATTTTCGCCATTTAAATTCTGTATTTAAAAATGTAGGAAAATATTAGTAAATCATCTTCCCAATAATTTGTTTGTCTTGTATTTATTAGATACTAACATTTTCTTAAGAACCACATCGTTGGCTCCGGAGGCAAGACTTAACCACATTACATAAACTAAAATGATGCATAATGTCCATACTGAATGGGCTGGCACGGATTATCTCGCAGCATATCAGGACTACTGCACAGAATGTGTCCAGGACCCCAATTTAATTTGCCAAAATGTTTAATTCATGGACATTTTCATTTTCATACATCATATGCACTCACACACAGCACCTTATTAATTAATATGACTTCACCTATCTTCGATTTGAATCTCAAAAGAGGTTAGAGGGCGGCAGAATGACTGCTTCATGTGTCTCCACGTGACATTATAGTAAATTGCAAAGTCAACAGAAAGGTGTTAATGATGTCTATATATAAAACAAGGGGCACACAGCCCGGATATAACCAGCAGTAAGGACAGTACGGCTACAGCACTTCAGCCCTTTGCTATTATTTTATGAGTCCCTTGTGGGCCTTGAGGGTGCGGGAGAGGAGACGGATTCTGAAAGATCTAATTAAGCAAAGCGAAATGAGAGTGCCGAGATCCTCAGCCCGGGACAAGACACAAATCAGGGGCTGTTGACAAGTGGCTGCAGGGCAATGGGGCTTTGCAGTAAAGGCCGCTACTCTAGCCTCCAGATAATGACCATCCCTACTTCCCTGTGCTCCTCAGTTTAACTTTCTTTATAGCTCGGGGTTAAGGGTTGTGAATCTCAATCTCATTATGTAAAACATCCGCCTGTGAAAATAGGCGTTCTGTCTTATTTGCACTTAAAGAGGTAATTAGTGTTTTCTCAGTAGCTGGGTGGTGCTGGTGAAGAAGCAGATGACTCCATCAGGTGTCTTGTTTTGCACTTAGTCAATGGGGAGTAAGATAAAGACTATTTTTTCTTCTGTGCCTGAAGAGCAAATAAAAGTTTCTACTTATAACTCTTAGTACTTACGTCTGCATAGTGAGTCGTTGGAAAGGAGTGAAAACACTGAGGAGTGTGTGTCGCGGATGTTTCTCAATTTAGAGGTGAACACTGTGTGAAGATGTAAAGAATTCTCTGTCTGGCAATTCAGCATTCACATGCTATTCCATCTGAGTGGAGAATAAATGTCTTCAGGACACCTGGCGCCAAGGCTGTGACTGTCTGGTCTCTCGGGCTCATTTCTGACTGAGAACAGAAAGACCTTGGAGTACAAAGACAACAGGCTTGATTATGTGGGTACACAGGAAGGTCTCCCAACATTGTTGTGCTAATCACGTTAGCGGGCACAGACTCAAGGCGGGACAGATGCTAGGCAAAGGGCAATGGGGTTATGTTATCCTGATTAGAGGAGGCTTTGGGGGGTTTTGTGAATCTCGTTTTCTACCTCCGCGTCACCTTGCAGAGGGAAAACTGCCATCGGTTCTTTCTCTCGCTCATCCTGTCTGCTTTTTCTTCCGTCTCTCACTTGTTCTCCGTGCCTTTCCCTACTATTCACTGGTGCCTTCCGATTGTGTCTTTTTATTCTACGGGGCACATTTCTTTTCCGGTTATCAACCGCCTACACATTTAACAATGAGTTGCAGGAGAATACTTTTATTTTTCCCTCTCCTGGATTCACCCTGCTTAAAGTGGTTAAAAGCGGATTTGTTCTTTTGTGACATGTTTGCCTTGGTTCATATGAGTCTGCTTAACACAAATCCCTCAGTGGCTCATATACAAACTCTGTCACTTATCTGTAAATCTAGTAACAGTTGAAAAACCTGTGCTGCAGACTCATCCACAATATAAAGACTGGTTTAAGAAATCTAGCCCTATTTCCACATCTTTAGTCATTCTGGCTACATTTTGACATTATGCACATCATCCCAGTTAATTTTATTATATAGAAATAATTTAAATTTCCTGTCATTCAAATTTAAGTTATGGCTAAGTTATTAACTCATTTCAGTCAGGAACACTTTAGTCAAAGAAAACTTTATTTCCATTTGCAGTATTATACTTGGCGGTATGGCTCTGTTCTGGGGCCTCTGCATTTCCTCAGGCTATACAGAAAGCTTCCACTCACCTGTGTGGAGAGCTTTAGGCAGAGAGAGCACACCTTCCTGCCCTTCCATGCGCCTACGTGGAAAGCCTAAGGCAGGGAGAGCAGCAGCAAAGACACCCTTGGGAACAGAACAGAGCAGCATCAAAGAGAAATAACACTGATAAGTCAGACACATCATGAAAAGGAGGAGCTGGGGTGGAGGCAGGTTGCAAAGCGGCTCGCAGAGGAAGCAGCAATAGTAGACAAGCCAAAGTGGTTTCCCTGAATGAGATTTGCCAATTGGTTGCATGGAAAGGAATCATGTGATCTATCAGCTGACGTCCCTCATCTCTATATGATATTAGGAGTGTATCTATGATTCAGAGATTGTCTGGAGGTGGCTCAGCTGGTGGCTAGCAGCTAACTTGCTAACAGCGCAAACTGTGCTAACAACAGCAACTTTGCTGAAAGAGCTAATGGTGCTAACCGGGGAGGAACCAGAGGGTGGGTGCTTTGCTTCCACGATGACGCTGTCCTGATATCAGCGGTAACCACCGTATGAGCTCAGTGCAGAGCGGTGGTGATCAGCGAGCCAGTGGAATAAACACATAGGGACAAACATGCATGCACGGCCGGACCGTCTACCACAACAAAGATCAGAGAAGCTCAGAACCCCCATTACTCCACTATATTTTTAAGAAGCTAATAGTTGTTTGCGACTATTTTAATGTTCTGAATTTCAGATAGAGCTTGTTTAACTTCACTTAATTAATCATCTTATAATGAGTATCTCCTGTCCCTTTTTGATATGTAAATTTTACTGCATTATACACAATGCTTGCTTGTAATTAAGGCCCGGCTCTCCTTCAGTGGTTCTCATTTTTAAAGAAAACAACACAATGAACAAATACCATGATTGTCTTTTGATATAAAATCCATGAATAAAAAAACCTTGACTAAAAAGTTATCACTGCCTGTGGAAAGACGGGCATTGCAGACAGTTCAAGTGTCTGTTTGTCTGCTTTCAATTTCCAATTTAAAATGATTCAACACCGCAGGCATTTCAGCTGCTTGTTAACTTTTTAAAATGCAGGCTTTACTGCCACAACTTGTGGGTGACGCCTGTTTCTGATGCATGTATGACAGCTTGTGTAGAGGGAACAGAATGGTTTAAAATAAACCAAATATTACAGATTGTTTAGGCCTGTAAATAGCTGATACCTCCCAGTTAAAATATACATAGATTGGCTTCATAATTAATCATCCTGAACACAAGTTGTTCTCTGAAGCCTCTGACAGGAAAATGGCAACATGTATGAAAATGTTGACAGATGGCAGAAGTGAAAAACTGTGGCGATGACCCATAAAGTTGGAATACTATAAATAACTGATGCATTTCTTCTTCCTCCTTCCAGGATCCTACATGTTGGTGAACTCCTCCCAGCATGCCGTGGGTCATCGTGCTCAGCTGTCGCTGCAGACGCTGAGTGAAAACGACACGCACTGTGTCCAGTTCAGCTATTTCTTGTACAGTCGTGATGGCCACAGTCCAGGGGCCCTACGGGCGTATGTGCGAGTCAACGGAGGTCCACTCGGCAGTCCGGTGTGGAACACGTCGGGGTCTCATGCCAAGCAGTGGCACCAGGTTGAGCTGGCTGTCAGCACCTTCTGGCCTAATGAATACCAGGTACAGACTATTTCCCTCTCGGTTCGAGATTCATTACTCTTACATGTAATGATGTGACAAATGTCTCTTTGATTTCATGATGTGTTAATGAAATCGGATGCTCCTCTGACACTGAGGAGTTGAGCAGTCGAGAGGTTTCATTTTAGTGATTAAGATCTGCAGACCCATGGACCGACATCTTGTTCAGCTGAAAAATGGTACACAGTAAGGCTCGGTTGATCACCACTCATTTTAGCCTCGAGGTGAATCTGGTGTTAATTACTTGCATTTGCAATTTAATTAGCATTGATTCCCTTGCGAATGTAGCCAACGTTTGTGCTCGAGGGCCCTAACTAGGTCTCTTGTGGGCATGCCTGGTGGAGATTTCACCCACTGAGGCCCATGTACTGTGTATACAGCCAACAATTTGCATAGCATGCTATTGCCTTCTTATAGTAGATGGACATTGACTGGCATCGTGTGTTGGTGCCTGATGTGCTGTGGTCTGTAGATGGCACAGTCAGGTGAGCACAAGGGATATCCATCTATTAATCCAATTTCTTTTTTCTGCAAACTCTGCGGAGCTGTCAAAAAGCAATTAAGTTGACTAGTGTGCATTTTATCAAGAACTGTCAATCCCCCCCAACTTAATTAAATTCTATTCGGCTCTGCAAGATCTGACCTTCACTATGTAAAAGATAGTCCTTTGTACAAACAGAGAGCTAGATGTAGGCTGACACTGTAAGGTATCAGACACATAGTATACAGACAGTAACACTCATACACAAACATCTTAGAGAAAGTTTGCTGTGTTCCACGCTGAAGGACAAATACAGTGTTGCAAGCTTTATTCTCATTAGAGAGAAATATTTATATGATTAATAGGTAACTATTACTATTCTGAATACTAATATTTAAACATCTCGGCTCTTTGACCAAGGGAAAATGGAGATTATTTTATTTGATTCAGAAAGATACAGTGCCCCATAAGTCTTAGCCACACTGTCAAAGCCTTGTGGGATTTGTTGTTCCCACGGCTCATATTTGCATGCCAAACATGAGGCTAGAAGAGTGGAGAAAAAGTAAACTTGGCTCTGTGTACTGTAGGTAAAAAAAAAACTTCCAGCACATTTAAAACACACTAATTAACACATTAACAACAAGTTGTGTTTTCATTTTTCAGAGGGTTATATGCTTGACTATGTCTTGGTTGGTCGCAGTGACTTACTGAAGTCTAGTCATCACTGTGAGGATACCAGGCAGGCATTTCTGTACAAATGAAACAATGAAACAAAATAGATCATTCAACATAATGATTAGTGAGCTTTAGAGGTACTGGTAGGTCCGTCTTTTTTTAACCTTTGGACATAGCTAGGTTAGCTGTTTTCCCCTGTTTCCAGTCCTCATGCTAAGCTAAGCTAAGCTAAGCTTCTGGCTCCTGCTTCATATCTAGCATACAGATATAAGAGTGGTTCCATCTTCTTGTCAAAGTCTAAAGTTTTTTTTTCCGTAATGTTGACGTGACACCAGAAATTTAAACTTTGAAACAATAATAGTATAAAAAAAAAACTATAGTCAATACGTCTTTCGATACCACAGCAAAAAGAAGAGAAAATCTTAGGCAGACAAAATAATAATAATATTTTTTTTCTTTTTTGTGCCTCCACGCCAGCGATAACCTGGAGACATTATGTTTTGGGGTTGTCCGTCCGTCCGTCTGATTCTTGTGAATGCAATATCTCAAGACATATTGAGGGATTTTTTTCAAATTTGGAACAGGGTGAACTGATTTGATTTTGGTGTTCAGTGGTCAAAGGTCAAGATCACTGTGACCTTGCATCTGTCTCATTCTTGTGAACCCGATATCTCAAGAACACCATGGGGGATTTTCTTCAAATTTGGCACAAATATCCACTTTGAGTCCAGGATGAACTGATCAGAATTTGGTGAGCGAAGGTCAAAGGTCACTGTGACCTCGTCTGTCTCATTCTTGTTTATGCGATATCTCATGCCTTGAGAGAATTTCAAAGTTGGCACTAGTATCAACTTTGAGTCAAGAGTGAGCTAATCAGACTTTGGTGGGCAAAGATCAAGGTCACTGTGACCTCACAGAACACATTTTTGGCCATAACTCAGGAATTACTTTCACACACATGTCTAACAGGATAAAATGATGAGGTGATTACATTTTATATCCAAATGGTCAAAGGTCAGCTTTAATGTGACATAATAATGTCCTGCAAAAACACTTTTCTGGTCATTACTCAACAGAAGGCGAGACATTTGATAAGATGCAGAATTGGTGACACTAATCTCAGGTGCCCACCTTGAAACTGTGCTCACTGTATAGATCCTCTGTGCTCCCGGTGGGAAGATATACATGGGGCATCCATGTTTTTGACACTTGACAGGTTTGTGGAGGCATAAAACTGGGGTAGTAATTCTAGTTTTATTAACAACCTGCATAAAGTACTGGTACAGACAAAAGTCACTGAGCACATGGATTTGTTTCTGGAGAGAATTCTGTCACAGTCACAGGTTGAAGACCAGTTGTTTTTCTTCTGTGTAGTTTCATCTGTGCAGCCTTGGGTTGCAAATCTGATTGTAGATCTGTATCTTCCATACCATCAAATGTATATCTAATTGAGATTGTATCATTTTAAATGCATGGTAATTAATCCTCAATTCCCAGAGATGTTAAAATTATTTATTATTTAAATGCTAACAAAATAATCCTCTTTCTGTCTTGTTAAAATTTAACTTTTTCTTTTGGCCATTGATATTTATTTTAAATGAGAATATAAACAGTAAGACAAAGAGATTCTCAGCTTTTTAGAAATACTTTTGAAATAAACCATCTATGCAGAAAACCCATTAAGTTAAAGATGTGTGGAGCTGTGTGGAGACGGTGGAGCTGAGGCTACAGACTTTGGCTCTTTATAAACGGTATTTTCAGGTGTCATCTCAGTAGCTACAAATCAGTATACAAGAGGACTGCAAACTCTACTAATCAGTGCTGCTATCAGACACACCTTCTCCTGAGCTTTGCCCCTCATAAACAGGCTAGCAAGGACCCCTGCCAGTAAAACTGTTCATTAGCTCAATTGTGCAACAAATAATGAGGTCCTCACTGTCGGATTCTTTTCTTTTCATGGCATTTTCAGTGTGAATCATTACTTTTACAATACCCTTATTAAATGTATGAAATTGCTGCTGTTGCTCTTATTATGAATGTTTAACAAAGAGTGAGCTGAAAATGTTCGAGTGTTTTTGCTAAGGAGAGCTCCCCTGCTGATGGATGCGGTGAGAGCGGAGCTGTGATCTCTCTGTTATAAAACAGACTCCATAACCACTATTCTGCTCTATCACCACATCAGGACAGATACGCCATAAATACAATAATAACATGTTTTGCCCTGCCTCTTTTTTTCTGTCCAGTATTGAATTTGCCCATGTAGTTAGCGGTTCTGTTCTCCTCATCCTCCCTTCCTCTTCCCCCAGTAGAGTTGTGTACTTTCTTGTCTTACAGTCCTGTAAGCATCCCAGTAAATAGTGATGGCTCATAGGTGAGTCAGAATTGTGCTGCGGTCTCCGATGAGAGGCTCCAGTTAAGAGAAGGAGGTTTATAATGGGCTCATGAGGAGGAGTAGATGACTCTGAAGACAGGACAAACTGTACAGGCGAAGGAAATGGGCCTAACACTTAAATTAGTATTGACAGTATAGCCTTTTTATAGAACAGCTTAAACGGCTAATGACCTCGCTTTTATCTCATGTGTGGGAAAACACAGTGTTCAAATGTGTTGGATTAAAATTGTTAATATTGGGGATTTGGTCATCAGGTTTTGGCACTATTAGAGAAAATGTATCTTCTCTTCTTTTGCTTTCTCTCTCATTTCACATTTTGCTTTAACTCAGCTGCAGCTTGCTTCTTAGCACAAAGAGAGCAAAACAAACTGCCCCCTCAAAGTCACATATACCACAGCTTACATCGCTAATCTCTCTGCAGTCAAAAAGCTCATCACTGTGGAATGACACAGGGTCTTGCCTCGCAACACGTCACTGCTCTCTTCTACACAGACGAAACAGAAAAGGGTAGATGTGGAGGCTGAATGTTTTCTTTAACAGCTTCTTAATGCTAGCTGTCCTCTGTTGTTAACCAGCAGTGCCGTGAAAACAGAACAAAAAAAAAAAAAGGAAAACAATGGGACTTTGTTTCAGCTTCAACAAAGGTCTCTTGAAATTCACCTGACACTTTTCCCTTTAAAGCACGTTAGCTGCCGCTTGTGTGACTTATATACTAAAGGGTTCGGGTTATATCAGCTCCATAGCAAGTCTAATACAATCACTTTGGATTTTAAGTGATAGGCAGGCAGATTTACCCTGTCATTAAACTAGCAAAGCACTCTTTTGAAACAGAGGTGGAGAAAAGGCACGTCTTATCATTGTCTCTGAGTGAAATAAATCCCAGGAGGGCACGCATCATTTTGGAGGCGGTTTTCAAATCCGCAGGTTTTTCCCTCTTATTAGATTTCAGGTCATATTAGAGCTCCCAGTTCCTTGCCTACAGCACAGGGATTCAAAATGTCAGCGTAGCCTTTTGCACTGCACAGATACAGATGTGAGATTACTTTCAAGGATGCTCATTTCACGGTTTAGGGTGTAATGAAATACCTTGTTTACAGCACACACATACGGTGTTTATGTCTTGAAAATGTCATTGTGGAATGTAATTAAAAACAGTCAAAGCAATTCTCTGATAATCACCAAAACTAAGAGAATTAATATGCTGAAAACCAAAATCCTCCCCCAGTCTTCTTCTTCTCTGATCAGGTTGCCCTTTATATTAATATCAGCGTTGACAAGCATTACACGCACATCGCTACCTCGTATCACAGTTGTGAAATTGGGATTTGGAGTTCAATGGATTTTGGGGGTGAAAATCCAAGAGAGCAAGATCACCTTGAGATGTCTCGATTGAAGATGTCATGTGGTGTACATTGCCATATTTCTCTCTCTGCCTCTTATTGGTAGAAGTGTTTGCAATACCTGGAGAACCTTGTTATCAAATATTAAAGATGTTATCCAGCCCTCCAAGACTGCCAACTAGAGCAGGGGACATGTCCCCCTCCCCTCTTTACCATCGCTCACTTTCTTCTCTCTCCTTCTAAATGTCAGAATCTTCTTCAGACTTGCTTTTCTTCTGTATTACTTTACTTTTTTCACTTGTTGATATTGAATATATTATTCAAACCCACTTTAACTCCATCCTAACCTTTGTAGGTGTTCTCACTTTAAGGATAGGTTTGATTTCATTTCATGTCTTTCTTACTACAATACTCACATCATGTCAAGTATACACTGAAATAGGTATTTCCTCTGCGCAATCATTGCTCCAGTATATGCTGCTCATGAAATGGCCCTGTCCCAGTAAGAAGACCCACAATCCTTCTTCCATACAATCACATATTCAATCAACGACAAATGAAATCAATCAAGTAACCAAAAACATATGGAATGTGTGTTTTGTATTAAAGCTACCATGCAACATTTTGGGAAATGTGTTTAATCACTTTGTTTACAAGATTGAGATGAGAAGATTGATTCCAACCTCAGCTAGAGTTTGAACGCTGTTAGCCTAGTTTAGCCTAAAGACTGGAGACTTGATGAAACAGCCCGGCTCTGTCCAGAACATGCCTGGAACTGTATCTTAGCAAAGAACCACAATTTGTTGTTTTCACAAGTCATACTTAACATATATTGTTTGATATATCTGTACAAAAACTGTCAAAAAGAGAAGTTCAGGTGTTACCGTGGTTATGTGTTGGACTATTTCTTGGCCAGGTGCAGTGACTTCCTGGGGCCGTGTCATCACTGTAAGGTTGCTTGGCAATGTATTTGGCATAAAGGAGATAAAAAGTGTTAAATAGTGATCTTTTGTCACCAGCAAGGGTGATGAAAAGATAGAGCTGTGGAGGAGTGACGGGTGGATCCAGCCCATTCTCATTCCAAGGTCGTCAAATACTGCCGCTTTGTCAGTGATTTCAGCCCCAGACACCTGGTGCTTAAAGCCACCTTTTGTGATGGAATGATAGGAGGCCTGGTGGCGTCAGTATGTAACGCGGCTGGACGTAATCTTTCATGGTGCTATGATACACCGCTGAATGGCATCAGGTTGAAACACTGCTGGTAATGAGCTTAAAAGTCCCTATTGGGTAGGTGGGAGGGGTACTGGATGGATCCAACAAACCCTGGACTTTCACCTGGGAGCCTAGAATTCGCTTCCCTTATGATGTAGACCCAGACGTTGCGCTAGACTTTTTCGTCGGCGGTCATTTTAACCGACAGGGTCAATCTATTTTTACCGGTCATTTTAATTTTCCTTTAAGATATTCAAAGATATTTAGTTTTCATTCGTTCATTTTTGAATAAATCCAACAAGCAAGTTATAAAGTGTGCATTAATAAGGACATGAACGAAAAGATGAACAGACATTCACACACCCGTGCCATTCTGGACACACCGGACGCGGAACCGAAGCGCAGCGCCCAGCAGCAGAGGCAGTTTTCAGTCGGCGCCCATGTTAACCTATCTGACTGTCCACACAAGCCGCTGAGCAGAGCGGAGCACCCGCGGAGGCAGCGCTTCAGTTCGGCGTCCGGTCTACTTTTCACGCGAGCCGCGAGCGCTTCTGTCAAGCTGGATAGAGCAGATTGTACCAAACAGGAAGTCGGACACAGAAAAGACGAGAGAATCCGGCCAATTTTCAAAATAAAATAACAGCACGCACTGAGGAACGTGAGGAGAAAATACCATCTTTATAATTTAAAATAACACAACAGTGCATAACCGAACACATTTTTCAATACCCTAATCACTTCATTATAATTTTAATTTTGTGTCATCGAGCCTACAGGCATAACTACATAAATAAAAATGGTCAGAACAATATGAGCCTACAGGCATAACTACATAAATAAAAATGGTCAGAACAATATGCCCTATTCATTCAGTGTTTATCCAACACGCTCAATACATGGACATGCAATGACAAATTGTAATTACCTTATTACGTTATAAAAAACGATTAAAATATGGACTTACCCATGTTTAAAATGACCTGTTGAAATGAAAAAACGAGTACTGACGGGAACAGACGAGTGGAGTCGATGTTTAACCGGCGCGGAGAGCGCAGGAGAAATGCGCTGCCTGACAGTCAAGTGCCTGTGAGTACACTCGCAGGACTTCCGTGGCACTACACGTCCGGTGTGTCCAGGGCTCAACAACGCTACATGAAGCAGATGAATGACTTTTTCTCTGCCGACGGTCTTCAGATTTTCCGGTCATTGCTGTCAAAAAAACAGTCAGTGACCGAGAATATCCGGTTAACGCGACCCCTGTGTAGACCCAAACCATGATGTTTTTTTCTGAACCTAACCACATGCTTTTGTTGCCTAAATCTAATCATGTCCTTTTGTTGACGTCCTGTTGGTAGCAGCATCAACAGCGGATGCAGAAGGATATCTGGTGCGTAATTTGTAGACGTGAAAGGCCTCTGACAAAACAGCGATATGTAATGACTTGGGATGAGAATGTGTCGGTGGATCTGACTTATGAACTGTGATGATGCCTCTTCTGTCACTTAAAGCTGCCCCACCCTGAATTATGGAAACTTTAAGCCCTAAAAAATTCAAAGTGGTGAGTTACATAAAAATCACCTAGCGCAGTTGTCATGACTGTTGAAATTAGCCATAGATACCAAAACCCGTTTTTTGTACCAGGCTGTAAACATCTTTATTTCTGCTGTAAAGTTAGGCACTTTAACATGGGTGTCTATGGGGATGTGCTCGGATTTGGAGCCAGCCTCAAGAGCTGCAGTTTTTGGCATTTCAGTGTTAGCTTTATTTTTCAGCCCCAGATGTTGCTGCATGCTCTTGGCTTAACATATTACATGAGATTGGTATCAATCTTTTCATCCTAGCATCGGGAAAATTATGAATAAGCTTATTTCCCAAAATGTTGAATATCTTAAAGACAAAAAAACATTGTAGATGTCGTTATTTGATTGTAACACTCTGTACAGATCTAGCCTTTATAGCTTGATCTCCTAACCAGACTAACAGACTTCATAACGTTTCCCTTGATAGCATCTTGTTTACTTATTAAACCCATTTCTTAAAAAAGGAGAAACGACTTAGATAGTGTTAGGCACATCAAAGACTTGTAAATGAGAATCCTCATGTCTCAGCTTTGTCTGATAATATCTCCTATTTGCTCCAATGCAGCCTGCTGAGAGTCCTGCGAGCTGAGCCTGTGGCTATGGGAAAAAGGCTTTTGTGAAATACTGTAGAGCGCAAATTGAGATTCCCAAGATTTAAACCCTGCTCTCAGACACAGACTGTTATCCTTTGGCATTTTCCACCTGAACAGATTTACTTCAGCACGTGACCTTTTGTCTGTGAATATTTAAGGGGTTATTTATCTATGACTGTGTCTAATGGTGAGTGAAAGCCCTCTGTGTCTAATGGTGTCTCCCGACTGGAGTGGAAAAGGTAGAAGCTGGTTTATAGGGCAGGATAAATCATCCCTTGATTTGTATACATAACAATTGCTTCTAAAAGCCAATATTGCAGGGTAATGTAATATGTTCTCCTAATGTGCATTTTATATCAGCCATAAATCACTGCGTGTCACACTTCTATTTTTTTTCTCCAGAAGATGGTTCCTGCATTTTTATATCTTTTGGAAGTAAAGTAGCCATTCATTAGAATAAAGTACAGGCATATAGAAAATTTCATTGGGAAAGTGGCTTTCAATAAAAATCTGGGAGGGTTGTTTATTGAAACAAATGCTCTGAATGTCTCCCTCTTAATAACCTCCTATCCTAATGGCTAAGAAGAGTGAGGATTAACCAGTAATCAATCTCTTATTGAGTGTTTTAGCTCAGCAGAGAGTAATAACACCTTCAATTAGACTTTCAAGACTTTTTTTTTCCTCCTTCCTGTATACCATTAAGCCTAATCAGTGTTTTGGGCTAATTTTGATGTTAGTCTAATGGCATGGCACTGTGTGCTTACACAGCACATTCAGGTCAACACTCTGAATAATACTGTGCTTTAATCAGTGTTGTAAATATTGTATGTTTAGGCAGGTGTGCAGAAGGAGGAAGGGAAGGAAGGCGATAAGAGAAAAGGATGGGCAGCAAAAGAAATAAAGACAATGGAAAATTGAAGGATAGAAAAAGTGAAATGAGAGAGGAGGATCCCACACAAGCTTTTAAAGGAAATAGACCACTTGAAATAGGGAGGAAAGTGAAAATGATGAAAAGAGGAAACGTTAATATCCCCCTTTAAAAGCAGTGGCTTCTTCCGGCTCAGGTTCCAGCAGTGTCTGGGAACAAACAGGAAAATTGACTCTGGCAGAAGGAGATTAGCCTTCCTCCCAGAGCCAGAGGAGAGCAGCCAGCTATAGGCAGAGCGAGGTCACTCTCCAACACTGAAACCCAGCAGCCAGGACCTTTCCTCCTGCTCTCCCTCTCACCTCTCCTTCTGTCACCTTCTAGCCTCCCCTCTCTTCTCTCTGCACGCCTGGCTTTCTGCGTCTCATTTCGTCAGGAGTCTTTTAGCTGACCCCAATCTCCTCACATCCCATCACGATGTGTTGGTGCAGGTGCCTTTAGGGGTCGTGCATGGCCGGGGTTGTTGTCACACCAATTGTTGCTGTAATCACACGTCTTCCTTTCCAAAACCAGGGAGGTGGACTATCTCTGTCCTGCTGACTGTGGAAGGCTGGAATTTGGGCCAGAGGTCTCGGAGATGTTGTTGTGACTCTTAAATTAGGTGTGCAAACACAAGCGGATTAAGGTGGTGAAGATAATCTGGGTGTCTTATTATTGGCCTAAGTATCAAACTTCAACTTTTTGCTTGAAATGTGTCTTCAGCAATGTGTAGCAAGGCAGTAGTTCAACACTAAAAGTTGGAGTTAAATGTCTGATACTCATACTGTCATACATGTCATACTCCAAGTACTTAAAGTACAACCCATTTCTTACTCTTTCTCCTACCTCTCATTTTCAAGTGCCACCTTGTCCCTCGGAACAGAGTTACAAGAGGTAGGAGTTGAAATTATACCCTGTGAAATGGGACAACCCTTCAAGACCCTGATAGTAGTCACTGATGCTGTTGTTCACATAAACAGACATGACAGGTGTTACCGGACACTGTGAATATGCAGTCTTCTGCTGAGGTGATTTCTCTTGTGTGGGCGATAGGCACCCTTTTAGGGTTGTTAGGACACTCACGGTTTGTTCACATCTTAAGTTCATCACAGAACACCATTACCACTAACAGTGCTCCCACCCTGCCAGTCTGTGCTGATGTTAGAGGAGCGGCAACAAATGCAGCAACTTCACTGCTGGACCTTAACTTTCAGGTGTCATATGCCATTAAAGTGGGGCGAATGTGACTTGGAAATATGTCAAAATGCAGGACTGTCAAGCCCAAATCAGCAATAACAATGTAACATTAGCTAGTTAGCTACTGAGACATAGGCATACTAACAATTTCCTTGTTATGCTTGTTATTAATAAAAGGACCATAATACATTCAAACAACTTTATCTTAAAAAATGTTAAAACAAATCTTAAAACAATGGTTATCATAATTCTGAAATCTTTATTGACAAAGAAAATTTGAGGGTTTCTTAAGTTGCTTGTACAGCCGTCTCACTGACAATTTCTCCTAACACATGGTTTAGAGAATGCCTCTGAAAACTCTGTATTTGGGGCCCTTACACTTCACCCTACGTCTCTATCCCAGCAAGCATCAAGAAACCCTACTCCAGGCGTAGGCAACCTGTGGCTCCAGAGCTGTATGAGGCTCTTTAGCTCCTCTTCAGTGGCTCCCGGTAGCTTTGACAGAAAATTATATGAAAATGATTTACCATTATTTTTGTTAACATTTTAATTTTCATTTATTGTTGTAGGCCTAAAATGATTCTTACATTTTTCAGTTGTAAAAATGCGTAGCCTACACCAATTTTAAAAAATGTTTTAACATTTCGTCAACTCAAATGTGCGTCAAACATCTGGCCTGGTGTCTTTTCCTCTAAAAACATCACTAGCGACGGTGACAGTATGAGTCTTCCTAGCTAGCCAGTTAGCCAGCATCCAAAAACGGAGAAGTCTCAGAAGAAAATTGAGAATTTTATAGTGCATAGACAAATTTATTTTGCTTTCATCAGTAACACTGCAAAGTACCAAATAATCAAAAATAGCCCATTGCAGAATGGCCACCTTGAATGCTCATTTAGATCTGTCAGTAATGTTGACTGGCTAAATTTGACTTAAAAGGCAATGTTACCTTTATTGTGAGGCTCAAATATATTTTGCAGCTCCAGACAGATTTTCTTTTTCTTTTTTTGGCCAAAAAAGTCTCTTTTGGTTGCCGACCCCTGCCCTATCCCTAGACATGAATGCGAAAAATGGAGGGGTAATGGCTAAGTGGTTTTACTCAGTTGATGGAGTTTCAAACCATCCACTGGGACAGACTGTTACATGTGGTTGAAAAAAAAAAGTTACTTGAGAAAACAAAATCCTGGCATTGGATCCTTAGATGTTTTTTTTCCTAACTAACCATCTTGGAGACAGTGCTTAAAATGTTCATGCTCAAAGAAAAGTCTTGTTTTTGTATGGGCACTGAAACTGAGGCATCACATTGGCACCGATATAGACAAATGAACAGTTCGTAGGTCATACAACAGAAAATCTTCTGTTAAGAAGGCACTTTAATCTGTCTTGATGTACTTCAGTATGTTATTCATGCATTTGAGAGTGATTTTATTCACAATATAATAAATATAAGTGAGGTATTTAAAAGAAAATCTTAGCTAAAATATCTTTTTTTTTTTTCAGTGTCCAACCATATGATCATCACATGAAAGACAATTTAAAAAACTCCATTAGCTGAGGAAGACTATGAGATGCAGCTGAAATCTTTGAACAAGATAATTAGTTGACCTTAAGTTTTTTTGTCAAACTACTGCCTCTGTCAAGAATTCTCTTTAATGTTTACAGAAACAATTCTCATGTTGTTTTATCAGCTGTGAAACTCAGGAATCAAATGGTTACCAGCACAGAAAAATTCAGGTAACCTGCCTCAGTGTAATAACTCCACAACACAAAGTGAAGCTGCTATCACTTGATTCAGTTATCTGACTTTGAGAAGAATGAGCTCCAATCTTGCATAACCCATTTCAGCTACGCCTGCCTGTAAACACAGACATCAGACACACACATTTAAAGTAGCTGTGAGGAAATAGCGTAGTTTGAGTGAGTGTGTGGTGGGCTCAGTCAAAAAATCAAGACCCAGTGATAGGAACCATGTTGTAATCATCTGGTCAGAGGATTATGAGAAACAATAACTCAAAGGTGGCCTTCGATCAAACGTGTGGATGGAAGACTGTCCTTGGTGCTGCGAAAAAACAAACATCACCCCTGTGTCTCATAACTCTCTCACTATTACTGAGGATGGTGATTTGATATTGATTAGGTTTCATGAGAGCCCGCTGCTCATCCAGCTTATTGTTCCACAGGACGGTATGGAGCTTTGTCCTCCCTTGAGTCTCGTGGCCCTGTGCAAGCTGTATTATCTGCTGTTATGGCTTCACAGCAGCCTGTGCCCTGAATGTAGAGTGGAGCTCATGACTCAGGCGCCACATTGTGTGCTTCCTGATAAAGCTATTATTTCTCTTGGCCCTGCGGACTGAGGCGAAAACTTATCCATCTCTCTATTTTTATGCTTCTGTCTTTCTCATATTTGTCTCATTGTCTAGCGTTTTGTTTTGGGTCAGCAGATGTGCAACCATGTGGTGATGGGCTTGTTTGTAATTAATGCGTCTGTCACCGAAAGGGGGGGCGAGAGCAGCAGAACTCACACAGCCCTCAATGTTCTTTGGAAAATTGCTCGTACACTCCAGCTTTGAGAGCATTAGGTTAGTCACAAGTGTATGCTTTTCGGCTGTTGTGGTTATGAATTAAATCTGTTCATCACATTCACTTCACTTTTGCAGGTACTGATTGAGGCAACAGTTTCCAGAGAGCGGCGAGGCTACATTGCCATAGATGACATCATGGTGCTCAACTACCCCTGCTGTAAGTGCCACTTCTGACAATGAATTGCAATTACAGAAGGTGCTGGAGGGGAGGAAAAAAGTTTCATGGTTTTGGGGGAAATATGTATTTCAAAGCAGCGTGAAACATAAATAGGATGAGGAGAAGAGTAATGGCTGATCGACCTTTTATATTAGTGCTGCAGGTTGTCCTGAGGCGTCCTGCGACAACAGAAGTGCTATTAAAAACACTGTGACACTCAAATGCCAACACTCTCTTCCACCTGAAAACACACCTGCCGTTCCTGCCTCCGGCCTCGTTTGACAGCCAAACGTATTTGTTAATCAGTGAAATCTTGAATTCGCTCTCTGAAGGCTTCGACACTTTCATGTTCTCTGGCCTGACTGGAAGTGCCGCGTAGCTTTTTGTCATTACTCGCTTTGCAGAGGGGTTTTTCCCATCAAGCACTACATTTCAAAGCTTTATGAGAATGTTCAGGGTGGGTTTTTAGTAACCAGTGGCTCCCTGCGGCGGAGGGCTTTTCGTGTTAGTGAGGGTAGCAGTTCAATGTGCTGTTAGCCCCTGAGGACCTCGTGTAAAACATCTTCACTAAGTCCTCTGAGCTTATTACCTGGACAGGGTCTCTCAGTGGCACACTGTGTGTACAACCCACTGCTGAACATGAAGGCTCATAGCAAATTTAACACCATGTTCCACACTGCTTTTAAGCAGAGCTTCTGTTATCCGGTGATTACTGGTTTTTGCACAAGAAAATCTGTTCAGATCTGACATATTTAAAACTCGCTGGTCATAATGTCCACTGAAAATAATTCACTCTGAGAATATATACGCCCAACATTGTGTCCTAACAGCAAGCATGCATCGCTCTGTCCACTCTGAAACCGTTTAAGTCTGGGTAATGCAAAAATAAATGTGTAAAGAGTTTGTCACACCACAGAGAAACGTTTCACTAGCCACCCAGCCAAATATGAATGATATATACTGTATATAAATCTAAGTTTCAGAATTGGAAAAAAGCAGCAGTGTTCTGTGCTCTGAGACAGTGGGGGTGTGTCCACTGAGGGAGCTGAGCTGAAGAACGAGGTGCTGTGAAATGACGGACTCTCATTAGCAGCTAACCCAGTATCACAAAACAAACACACACACGCCCCAAGCTGAAGAACAAGCCACCGCGCAGCGACCATGGCGGCAACAGCCTCTCGTTCAGCAGCTAACGTTACCACAAAACACACACCCACAGCAGTGAGCAGTGACTGGCGTCGGGCCAGATAGCTGATTCAAACTAATAGACTGAAAGGTACGTTAGTGATGGCTATTTAGCTTGTGTTGAAATGATTATGGCATTTAACAGACTTTTTTATCAATAATTATTAGACTGAAAGAGCTAAGAGAACGTCCCGAACTCTGCGCTTTCACTGTAGTAGAGGGGGAGGGGTTATGATCCGGATGGCAGCAGTGCATCATTGAGCCATGCTTTTAGACCTGCCCAAAAAGTCCTGTTCACAGGAATGGTAAAAAACAGTTTAAGGGTCTAAGTCCACAACTTAGTACTGTAAAGTCTTGTCACATATTTTCAGCAAGTAGTTTTTTGACATGTATAATATGTTTAGAAAGAAATCCCTAATTTTACTTCACCTGGACTTTGCACTTCTGTTACATCATGTAAACAAACCACCTTGAGTACTTGATATCCTCCTATGTTTGAACTTTTTAAACAGAAACCTCTCATTTTATATTGTGATATTGACTAGAAGTGACATTAAATATAGCCAACAGCAAGCAGATTGTTATATGAGGATATACCTTATTACCTACCTAAAATTATATCACGATAATTTTAGGCTATATCTCGATACATAATATATATCATGATATTTTTAAATCTCTTCAAAAGCACTTCATTAATGTGAGGACTGGGAGACAAAATCGAACATAATATTTGTGACAAAAAAATTGTAAGGATGACTTTTTTTTTTTTTTTTTTTTTTTCAGAAAATATTACCACAGTGAGATTTTTCAATAATCAACAATAATGTGGATGTAACAACTACAATGGGATACGGCAAGCGTAAAAACAAATGACAAGATTGTTAAGTTGAAAAAGTTACATCACTTTACTGTAATTCAGCCTTTAAAACGAGGGAAAAAACACCATTTATGCCATATGATATCACGATACAACGATAACCAAAATGTAAGACGATATATAGACTTATATCTCAGTATCTCTTCATATTGCCCAGCCCTAGTACCTTATAAGTCAAGTTCATGAATCAGACACACCTTGTCCATTGCAGAGTTTTTAAAACAAGTGGCAGGAATAGATAGAAACAAAACAAAAAGTTTAGCTCAAAACAGTGTGGCTTCATCGCTCGCGGCCAGATAGGAAATTCTCATAGAAAACAATTCAAACAAATTGATACTGATGCTGACGCCTGCTTGCAGTGCATTCAGTTAGGACACAGTAAGGTGAGGGATAGTCTTTGTGTTTATGTGTTGCCCCAACAAACATAGGCTAGTGTAATATTTATTTATTTTTAAAATAGTGTTATTATGCACGAGTCCATTGAATAAACACGTTAATATTTGACCCGCGTTTCCTCCATTTGCCTGGTACATTGAAATCTTCCAGGACACATGGACCAATTTCATGTAACATAACTCCTTCTTTCAAGTAACGTGTATATCTGACATAAGCTTGATGGATATTCAGCGTTATCTCCCTGTTAATATTTATATAGGCCCTGCTGTTATCACAATAACGTTTGGAGACTCTTCAAGGGTGTCATGTCACAGAGGATACCACCAGTGATTTTATTAAACGAACACCGGCTGTGAGATTGGTTCGTACCCCTACTGTATGCGCGCCACCCAGTCAGTCACCCTGTTTCTCCCCGAGACAGCAGATGGCATCTTCTGAATGCTCCCACTGTGGCCATTAAATAATTAAGACTCTCATCAAGACCTGAGCATGCCTTATGATGTGGCACATGGCCAGCCTGCATTTCTTGGCAGCGAACAGAGCGAGGAAAGAAGGAGGCGTGGAAAACCGAAGGGAAGTGTCGCATAGTAAAAAAAAAACTGCAGAAAGTAAAAAGATAAAAGCTCAATGTGTTCCTTTTTGTGAATTCTGGACAAAGCGTGGTTGACATTTCTGATTTTATTTCATCTGAGTCTCAGTCTTTGACTCTGAAACCAGTATTGCACTCCAATAAAATATTTATCACGCTAAAGAGTCCTGAGGATAAGATCTGACACATTTAGCTGTATAACACCGCGGCTCTTGCCAACTGTGGGGCCTGTTTCTTTCCCCCATTCACACTCATTTTGGTGTTTGTTTATGTTTGGCTCTCAGGCATGAATTATGAATCAACCTTAGGAGGGAGAGTCACTCAAAGGAAACATGGCCACCTGTGGGGTACAGATGCAAACACTCTCCCCTTACTACTTACTGTACACAAACAAGATCAACAAATTGCCCCCCCACCTCCTGCTAGATAGCAACAGTGTTGTGCAAACCCAAGCAGGAGATGTGTGAGACCCAAACATTTGCTTCTCCCAGATGCTTCAGCTTCACTGTTGCCCTGCCATCTCTTCCTGTCACTCATCTGGAGTGACATGTCGACTTGTCCTACCCCATTTCTCAGAGATGGCAGGCAGCGCTGCCGGCGTTTACCCAGTGATTTGGCTCTGCAGGGGTCTGTTTCTCAATGTGCTATTGTTAATCACGGAGTTGGGTGAGAGGGCTACTCCCACACACTGACTCATTTGCAGCTCAGCACAGCATGCTGGGACATTATTAGTCAAAATGTGGAAGACTGATGCTTACTCTGTGGCTTTTCTGCTGCAGATTCACTCCCACATTCTGCTCATGTATATATTGTCTTTTATCTGATTATGGTGGTTTTTTCCCAGAAAGTTATGGTTATAGATACTGAGTGACCCCCTCAATACATATATTTGCACACGACTATACACTTTTTGTGCTATTAAAACTTTCTATATTAACACTTTTATTCCAACATTGCGTTTTATTTGAGTGTTATCATGCACATAAGATAAAATAAGTGTCCACACAAAGTTCTGATATGCTGTGGAGAATTGACACAAATTAAAAGAACGTTAAAAGAAACTTTTCTGTTTTTCTTGACTATTTTCTTTGTGCCTCCTTGTTTTTATCTCATTCCTGCAGCGTCATTTGTAAGTTCAGTTTCGCACACTGCCACTAGCAAACAAAAATAAATACATAAGAAGTTGAAAAAAGATAAAGGAATTTTAATATTGCTTTATATGCATGAAGCACAGTGAATTAAATACAAAGAAAGCAGTAGCAGTAACTCAAGTTTAGTGCTGCTTCAAACTGAGAAAATCCGTTATTGCTCTATGTTTTGGTGCATGTTTGGGATATTGAATAAATTATGGCTGAACCGTGGATAAAGTCAGTTGTTTACTCGAACAGAAATGCCTTAAATTCCTGTTTATGTATTTGGTAAAAACAAAAAAGCCTCGATAAAATGTTATCTTGTGTAGCTGACTGACACTGTGAATGACTGAAAGGTAATTGAGTCTTTTGATCTCACCGTGTTACTCGCTCTGTTTGTCTCTTTAGATAAGGCGCCACACTTCTCCAGGCTCGGAGACGAGGAGGTCAATGCTGGGCAAAATGCTACGTTCCAGTGTGTTGCTGCTGGAAGAGCATCAGAGGCTGAGAAGTTCTTGCTGGAGGTCAGTGGTGGAGTTTTGGAAAGTTTTAGAGTTTGTTGTGTTTTTACCTCCATAACTGTCCAAGCAGTACACAAAGTACAAAAAAGTGCAAAAGGAAAACTGGTTTTGACACTTTTCACACTTGATAGACTGACGTTCTTCATATTTTAGAGATGCTTGAGGTTATGGACAGATTATGGGACATTAACCTCTGGGCAATGACATGTAAAATGGCCCTCAGCCCTCTGACAAAGCAGAAAAATCCCAGAGGAAAGAAACCAGACAACATTGTGTTGTTGTCTTTTGCTGTCTCTTCATGGTTGTTACTTAATGCTTATATTGACTTAAGTGGAAGTAAAAGTAATCATGCAACTACTTGAGTAAGACAAAAAAAGTATTAAAAAAACGATGCAAGTAGCGAGTAACTTCGTTAGATGCAATTTTGTACATCAATGAATCACATTCAAACCAATCTCAGAACCCATTGGCTATCGTCTGACGATGATAAAGCCTCTGGGGACAAGGGCAAATTTTTCGGGCCGATCATGTGTAGCCAGTGAATATCGGGGCCAAGTCTTTTTCTTCCGGGGGCCAGTAATTTCGGCTAATCTCTATTAATGGAAATCTACTTATGAATGCTGATAAAAAAAGACAACCCCCCCCCAAAAAAAATATATATAAAGCTAAATTGTCATCAGATGACAACCACTGGGTTTCGAGATTGTATTTTGGTCAATGCGTTCCTCCTCTCCACATGGGCTGTACCTGCTCTTTCAAACGTGATTGGTCACTACTACTCGGACTACACCCTGTGTCAGCCTTGGTTTTCTCCAGGTACTCCGGCTTCCTCCCACAGTCCAAAGACATGCAGGTTAATTGGTGACTCTAAATTGTCCATAGGTGTGAATGTGAGTGTGAATGGTTGTCTATCTCTTATGTGTTGGGGGTACATCCTGTGATAGTCTGGTGACCTGTCCAGGATGTACCCCGCTCCAGCCCCCAGTGACCCCAACAGGATAAGCAGTGACAGGAATGAATGAATGACTGTTAATAGAGATGACATATAACCAGGTCCTCAACAGGTAATAACAAATATAAAATGCATGTTAACTGTCATTAAAGTGATGTATCTAGAACCAGACAAATTAAAAACGTACCCATAAGCACTGTTCAGTCTCTTAAAACAAATCAACAACAAATACAATTATGTCAGCAGCAGAACAGAGCAGGGAGCAGCTTCTGGGCTGTTTTTCTGAAAGACGCTGCGGCACGTCTGGTGGAGACAAAAGCATTGTCTGTAGTGGCCATAATCTCGCCTCATACTTGACAGAGTTGTCAACTCAGTGGCGTGGGCTGATTTAAAGCTCTGGACTCAGGCAAGCAGCAATCAGCGCCGGCAGCCACGTCACAGCCTGAACACAGTCTGCATTGTGTGTGTGTTTGTGTGTGTGTACAGGGTAACTCATTGTTGTGCGTGTAGGATCTGAATTTGAAAATAATTTATAGCTAAATGTATCAGTACAAGGAGTGAGAAGCGTATAGCCCAATGTAATGGAGTAGACGTACATATGTTTTATCACAGATGTGCTCGACTATGCGGGAAAAGTATGCAAAACAACTGCTCATAGACTTTTAAACTATTTGATAAAAAAAATAGTCAAGTCAAGTAAATGTAAAGGAGTAAATGTAATGTTATTTTTCTCCACTGATTGTTTTGCATCTCTGTAGTTGTTTGATTACTGATACCTGATATTCCTAATACCAGGTATTATTGTAAAGGTGAAGACTTCATTCCAAATTACAATGTGTAACTGAACTTTCTGCAAACATAACTGCATTTTGAAGTGGAGGGTGTTACTCTAAATAACCATTGCAACAAGGTTCTCTCTGTTTTTGAATCATTATGTGTCCCAGACGTGCTTGTGCTTAAATAAAGATTGTCGACAGAGTTCTAATGCTGTGAAGGCCGTGGAGGCCTTGAAGCCTCCTCACTTCACTGCCTTTGAAAAGTTACATTGCTTATAGGATCATAGTGTTCTCTTCTTTCTCTGCTGCCTCCTGTTTTTATTCAAATCATGTGCCGTGCTTTAGATATCTGTCTTTTCATCTAGAATGGCTTGCTCTGTGAAGGTCAGACAGGCCATACAGTCCTTACCTCTGGTGGGAATAACTCTGTGGTCTCAAAATCCTCCTCTTTATATAGCCCTGATTAAAGGACCAAACGTCATTGTGCTGTAGGGCTCCACTCTTTTTTTTTTTCATCTCACGCTGCAATTGCTGCGCAGCCACACACTCATGGCTTTTGCCAACATCTTACCACCCACTACAGCTAGTGTTAATCATGGTTGACCTCAGGCAAACCTACTGTATTGTTTGAAACTGGGAGGTGAATGATTTATGTAATTGAAGCGTCCTCATTCCCACCTCTCTGAACGCTTTATCAACCCAGCCATTTGGTCACAACACAAGGATGAAGACAAATGCTTTGGGTAATTAGCTGGCATAACCGTACAGGCGCCTGTTGTAATGAGATCTCTAGGCCACTGGAATGCTCCTTCCCTGCCTCGCGTCTGCCTTTTACTGTCCTCTTCGCCGTCCTTCACTGTCTGTCTGCGTCGCACATGTCTGTCTGAGCCTTTTTTCTTCATACGAACTCAGATCGCTGTTGTTGTCTTTTGTTGTGCCCTTTTGTGCTCATTGTGTCTGCTGTACCAGCTGCAGCACAGTCTTGGCTGCACACGCCTGCCAGATTAACAGATCGTTTTGTCGTTTCCTCGCCAATTAGCTACAGCCAGATTGTTTACGTAACATGAAGTGATCTCATGCTTATTTAATTTATCCTGATTTCCCCTGCCTCCTCTCAGTAGTCCACAGGCTAGGTAGTGAAAAGGAGATACAAGGAGTATATGATTGAGATTTTTTTTCTTTCCGTGTGGTCACAAGATTAGCTGCCCGCTTAACCCTAATCTGTGAGTGTGTGTTTGTGTTTGTTTGCAAAGGCTCGGCCTGAGGTTTGTGTGGTCTGTGGCTTTTTGAAGGCCTGAATCAGAAGCACAACAGAGGCTGAGATGGCCCAGCATAACCCAGAGGTCTCCTCGTTAATCCCAGCATGCTCACATGCTTTGGATTCTGTTAAAAACTGGCAGATCAAAAGGATGAGTATCAAGATTCATGTCAGCTATTTCACACAAAGACAATGGCCTGAAAACATGAGAAAAAGTGTCAGAGTCGATGGGTTTTGTTGGGGCTACGTGGAGCTGACGGATGCTAGTGGTTTTAACGGTGTGGAACAATGTGAGAAATGCCTCTCACAGTGCAACAGCAAGACGCATCATACAACATTCATTTGAATCACACTATTTTTTTTGTCTTTTTCTCCATCACTATTTCCCTCTGTTTCCCGCTCTCTGCCCCAGCTCACGTTTGTTTATGTTATGTTTTCTGCATTAAAATCCCCGGCTTTATGTGAAAGCGAGCAGTTGTCTGACAGCCACTTCTACTGTTTATACCAAAACACAGAGTCTACATGCTGCTATTCATTCGTTAGCCTATTTACTAAACTGATTAAACCTTGATGCATCAAAGCCCATCTGTCTCCCAAATCTAACTGCTGAGCAGTTAAATGTTTTGGTTCAATAGCATTGCACACCGAGGACGACAGAGGTTGTAGATGGGCTCCATTAAGGGACAGCACTCATGACATGCATTACCCCCATAATCACTATTATTTTAACAAGATTTCATTTGTTTTTATTAAAGCATGTCTGATTGTCATATTGCGTGATTAAATCAGAGAGATGGTCCTGCCATTCTAATTAAATCGCAAACAATTGGACAGTCCTCCTTTTTAATCACACGGCTCTAATAAGAACTGACCCAGATAGCAATACTTTAAGGGTGTTTTGTTACATTATTAGCCGAGTGTCTCGGGAGTTCACCGAGCAATAACTGCACACAAGGCCAAGTTTATAGGTAATGAGTGTGTGTGCAAGTGTGTGCATGTTCACTGTGCGATTTGTTAATTTTTTAACAGAGGGCACGACCCCCCCTCCCAGCTATATTTTAGAGAATATTATAGATCCAAGAGGAAACTGACAGAAGGGCGGGGAGACATACTGTGTTTGAACTGCCTTTGGGAAGAATGAATATGAAGAGTCTGTCCACTTTTGATTTAAAGCTCTGTTTTCACTGTCTACTCTTCTCTCTGAAACACGCCATGTGAAATAACTACTCTCTGACTCACTCTCATCTCTCCCATGTGTGTGTGTGTGTGTGTGTGTATCTCACTCACTGACTCGAGTTGCAATGGTTATTGGAGTACACAGATTTGATTGGCTAACTAGCATCATGTCAGATGATTTACAATGCCTTCAGTTAGTCTGTGAGTTTCCTGGACCAATAAACCAGTGCCATAATGGCTAGAAATGCTGCACTGGTTAAAATAGAAATGCTCTGTTATGTTTACTGGGGGACCAGTCCCAAATAACTCCAGAAATATTCAAGTGTGCATGTTCTATTATTATTCTGGGCAACAGTCTGTTGAGTTATTTTAAGACACTGGAAGGAAACAAATACCCCAGAACTGAGAGCATGGGTTAGTGCAATGGTAGAAACAGGATCTTAGAAATAGAAGACGAGTGGGGACCAGGAGGAAGGGGTGTCTCCATGGGGCTGGTTCTGAGCTTAAATTAAAATGTAACTAAAATTTCATTTCCTTTTGGATGTATTCATTTATTTGTTTACTTTTTACGGATTTACGTACTGGAATCTGTCTCCATAATATAAAAAAGAAATATACCCTGTTTTCCGGTACCCTGAAAAACATAATATACATTCACCAGCCACTTTAGTACACCTGTTCAGCTGCTCGCTAATGCAAATAGCTTATCAGCCAATCATGTGACATGGTCAAGATGACCTTCTGAAGTTCAAACTGAGCAACAGAATGGGTAAGAAAGGTGATTTAAGTAACTTTGAACGTGGCATGGTTGTTGGTGCCAGATGGGCTGATGGGAGTATTTCAGAAACTGCTGATCTACTGGGATTTTCACACACAACCATAGCTACAATTCACACAGGCTCACCAAAATTGTATGATAGAAGATTGGAAAAACATTGTCTGGTCTGATGAGTCTCAATTCCTGCTGCGACATTCAGATGGTAGGGTCAGAATTTGGTGTAAACAACATGAAAGCATGGATCCATCCTGCCTTGTATCAACGGTTCAGGCTGGTGGTGGTGGTGTAATGGTGTGGGGGATATTTTCTTGGCACACTTTGGGCCCCTTAGTACCAACTGAGCATGGTTTAAACGCCCCAGCTTACTTGAGTATTGTTGCTGAGCTTGTCCNGTGGAACAGAAGATTCACATCATGGATGTGCAGCTGACAAATCTGCAGCAACTGTGTGATGCTATCATGTCAATATGGACCAACATCTGTGAGGAATGTTTCCAGCACCTTGTTGAATCTATGTCACGAAGCATTAAGGCAGTTCTGAAGGCAAAAGGGGTCCAACCCGGTACTAGCAAGGTGTACCTAATAAAATGGCCGGTGACAGTATGTATTCCATGTACCGAGCCTTTCAAAAGCTTTAAAATGATGGTAGGTTAATTAGGCGGTGGCATTTTGGTCATTTTGCTAACAAGATAGATGCCCCCCCCCCTAAAATCGTAATATAATATTCATGATGAATATAATATTCATCTATATATTCAACATACAAACTAACTTTATAAGACTATAATATAACATCAACATCACAAAGAAGAGAGTATATGTGGAGTTGCATCATGGGAAGTGTAGGATCCAGGGTTTGGGAGCGTACTCATACTGGTGGCTACAGTAACAGTCAAGATATCTTGGCCTCTGCTGCTTCTTTGTCCTACTGTGTGTATATGTATGTGTCACTGTTGCACATGATGCGCTGTATGAGATGACACAAGCCTGTGTGTGTGAGACAGAGGGACGTGATGACCCCTCCTGTTTTGTCTGACCCTGTCCTTTCTTGCTTTCCAGAGACACAATGGGGACATTTTAACAATGGCGTCAGTCAAGCACTTGAGTCACCGGCGCTTTGTGGTATCCTTCCAGCTAGACAACGTCCAGCGAACGGATCAAGACCTTTACCGCTGTGTCACTCAGTCCCCCAGGGGCTCTGGGGTCTCAAACTTTGCTGAACTTGTTGTCAAAGGTAAACACTCTCTCTGCTTTTGACTCTCATTGTTCTCTTTTGGGTTGTTTTCCCTCTTCTGTTTTCTTTCATCCCAACCATCAGGTTTCCTGCTGTTTTTTACGATAACATGATTTTCTGCTCTTTTCGGTCACGGTAGATTACAGTGTGTGATTCAAAGGAGAATTAAAATTCAAATTGATCACAACAAAGAGTGATAGCCACTAGTGTGAACACATTTCAGATTACCCATAGGACATCTTTTGTGCATGATTGTGGAAATCACAGACACCTATTTCAAACCGATTTCCATAAAACACAATTGTACAGTGCTCGACACACATGAAGGCTCTTTGGATGGCAAATGCAATCTCCCTGACACGTGTTGTTTTCTGAGCTGCAGTTGTCAAATAGGCTGCCATACTCAGCTCTTCAGCTCTCTGTCAAAAAGCCGTTCACTTGACTTGGACTCCTGCAGCCCCTGTCATATCATGTACCACAGATGGTGACCTCACTCCCATTACTCACTCCAACCCCACAGCCTGACACCACTTTGACAGCATAGTAATGACATGGCTGTGAGATGGTTTGATGGCATAACAAACTCCAGCCCTCAGCGGAGGGAGGATGAGGAAGGGAAATAAGGGATTCCCGATCTCCTTGTCCTCTACTGTATGCTCTTGCTGATGTTATATTTTTTAAGTGACTGATGTGAGGGCAGAAGAGCGTTCAAGAGAGTGCAAAACACACTCTATTAATGGCAGTATCAGCTGAGTAATTGGTTGGTCTGTCCATCAGTTTGGCCCTGATCAAAATAGCTCAACAACTACCAGATGGATTGCTGTGAAATGTTGTACAGATGTTCATGGTTCCCAGCTGATGTGTACGCATCACTTGGAAATTCCTTGACTTTGTGAACAACAGTAGGGGGTTGACATGTGTGGTTGTTGGGGAAATGTCTCATTTCGTCTATGGAATAGATTGCCATGAAATCTGATGTAAACATTCATGTTCCTCATTAGGACAGATTGTAATGTCTTTTGCGATCCCTTAACTTTTTCTCCAGTGCCATCATCACATCAGAATTTCTGTTTGCCTAATACTTTGGTTTATGGCCAAATACCTACAAAACTAATGGCATCCTCATTAGTGAAAGACCCATTATGCTTTTCCTTAATTTCATACCCATATATGTAATGTTAGAATTTCGGATGTTTGTGTTAAATGTGGCCAAAGTTCCAAATAATGAGATAGACATATGTCAAAGTAAACCTTGTGAGCAACAACCCTGAGGTTCAGGTCGTTCTGAATACTCTGTTTCCAACAATTTTTCCACTTTCAAGAGAAGCTGATGTGAGATCATGACAGATTTTCTTATATGTCGGCTCCAGGCATGCTACTGTGAGTGTTTACATGATGTAGCCTACACTGCTACATGTAGCTACATGCTAACATCAGAAAAACATGTCATCTTGGTTGCAAATCGTGTTAATTTCTCCTTGATTTCAGATCATATTCCTGTTGGAACATGTCTGGTTGTGATTAGGAGCCTTTATTGGTGATTTTTCACAATGGGAAGTGTTCTTCATAACAGCCATTTTTCAGCTACTTTGATGGTGTCGAGACACAAAGATATGGATGACCGTGAAATGCTGAACAGTCAGACTAGACAGAGGGTGAATACGGGTGTCCGCCACAAACAGTATGAGGAAAAGAATGTGTTTTCGCCATTAAAGCATGTACACTTATTCTAGTAGAAACTCAGAATACAAACCAAAATAGGTCCCCATTAAACATTATACCTGCGTAGCATCAGCAAGTTACCAGTGTCATTGTCATCATATTAGCATTTAGCTTAAAGCAGTACTGTGTCAGGCTCACAGAGCTGTGAGCATGGCTGTAAACTCTCAGTCCTGTTTTGTTAAAGCATGAAGTAAACCCCTTTGACTGATATGGAAGCATGGCTTGAGTTTAGTATTGTGATGCAGGCTGATTGCCACAGTACAAAATGGAGCCCTTTTGCCAAAATGTTACTAATCCCTCTCACCAGCAGCTGCCAGTAAATGAGTAGTCACTGAATGCACTCATAGAAGGCCATGAAATCCCATTTAATGTGCTCACACTCTTAGCAAATAAGTATCATTGTATCCATGTGGTTGTTACTTTTTTGCTTTTTTCTTTTCTTAAATAATCAGGACAAAGGTGTTTTATTTTTATTAGCACATCCTGCACCATGAGTAGATGTAATAGCCAGCTCGAGGTCTTGTTCAATTCACATGTATGTAACCCTGTAATCATTTTCACAGGAGCTGAGACCGAGTCCTTAACGAGACTTTCATAAATCCCTTTCCCCCCACTGCCCCGCTACGAAGAGCCTAATCATCCCCCTAATGAGTTGGATCCACTAATTTGAAGACTGTAGATTGCATGCAGGAATCATGATGAAGCTCGCTTATTGCCCCATCGAGGACATCAACGTGTCCACATAATGAATAAAGCATTTTCATCTTTCTTAAAGGAATACTTCGCTCCCCAAATGACCATTTGTAAAGAGTTACTCACCCCGTGTTACACTGAATTTGTGAAGGGAGCTTTGGTTTTCTCGAATGCCTTCATGGTGAATGAAGATAGCAAAAAAGGAGGAACTTCTTGATGAATTGAAGTAAAGGGGGCTTTGTTTAAGGACAGCAAAACTTTATCAAACCATCTGCTTACAAACTCGTAACGCAACCCGTGCAGTATAATCCCATTTTCCTTTATCCAGCTGTGTGCTCAGTACTTCCAAACACATGCATTTCCCTTAAACTTTACTATTAACAGTCCCATGCATGGACGAATAGCGCGCCGGGGCAAGCATGTGAAATGAACTCTGCTTGTGAATTCTGTTGAAATCCAGCCCCCCAGCTTGTTCATTGGCCATGGGATCTGCTGTCACTCATCCATGTCTGTCACTTCCTGCGTGAGAGTTGGCAATTGGATGTCTTAATTTGCTTTGCAGTTGTTAAACATGGCCCCCTTTCACTCAGTTCATTACCAATTCATCAACAGTTTTCTGCATTTTTTGGATTCCTCAATCACCGTGGAGGCATTCGAGAAAAACAAAAGTTTTCTTCATGAACTCAAGGTAACACGAGGTGAGTAATTGATATACAAATTATCATCCTGGGGGTGAAGCGTTCCTTTAAGGTACTATATGTGTCTGGCTTTTGTTTTGGCCCCATATTATATTTTGAGCCTGAACACATTTAAATGTGTTTTCAGGGATTTGCGAGCTTACATCTCAGAGCAGAGAAATCATTAATTATACAGAAAGCAGTGTTTAGCTTGAGAATAGGTCTCTATACAGAGGGGAGCAATGAAAAGGACAACTAATCGTGTACTGAGGAAAAATAAAGGGTATAATAAACAAAATAAATGAGCAAAAACTGAGCTGTGGATTTAAAGGGTGAAAGAAATGAGTGAGTTGTTTTGAATTTTACCCCACTGGATGCTTAGCCTTAGGCCTAAATTCGGACTTTCATTATGGATGCAGTCATTGACAGTCCAAAGATGAGCTGCTGCAGGCGTATTCAAGGCAGAGAGAAGCAGTACGGAGTAGAGGTGAGGTGCTGGTAATGTAGAAAGCTCGCAGAGAGGAGGGCCATAAAAGACAGAGGCGCCTCTGCTGGAATGAAGGATTAGTCACAGCCACAGATCTAACTCTGATCTTTTCTCATGCTTTGTCCTCATTTCTTTTGCATTCCCTTCCCTCCCTCACACTGTTGCCCGTGTAATTGTTCAGTGGCTTGGATCTGCCAGTAAGTGACATTTGACCGGTGGGCTCCAGAATTAATCCTTGGGTTTGGCAATCTTTACCGACAGTGATGCAGAGTCTCCTCTTTCATCATGGTTACCAGCTGCGAGGACAGAACACTCAGTTAGAGAAAAAGATGTACAGCACTTAATCCTCCTGCTTCAAAGATCATACACACTCTATGCACTGCATGCACAGCTGTTTTTTCACTCACTTCATTTCTAAAATGTATTGGAGGCTGTGAATGCCTTGTTAATAGGTATGACTAATCGGCTATTTGAACGCAGTTTGACCTGCACGCCCCCTGGAGTCTCTCGGGTCTCATTTAAGACTCAGTGGGCTTTCACATAGCGAGAAATCTGTTTGCATGCAACTGATTAATAAAATTAATACCACAACTTTACCTCCCTGGACTGTGCAGCGGTGCTACGTGGCCTGCCAGCAAATGCTTTCACCCATACAAACTTGTATTTGAACAGGAAAACAAAAAACACTGCTTTTCATTTCCTCTGACAGTACCTCCATCCCCCATTGCGCCACCCCAGCTGCTGCGCGCCGGCTCCACTTACCTAATCATCCAGCTCAACACCAACTCCATCCTGGGAGATGGCCCCATTATCAGGAAGGAGATTGAGTACCGTGCCAGCCAGTCTCCGTGGTCAGAGGTGCACGGAGTCAACATGGTCACCTATAAGCTGTGGCACCTGGATCCAGACACAGAGTATCACATCAGTGTGCTGCTGACTCGGCCTGGAGAGGGAGGAACTGGCCCGCCTGGACCGCCTCTCGTGAGCAGGACCAAGTGTGCAGGTAAGCCTCAACACACCAAGCAACTGGACTTAATGCAGTGGTTCCCAACTTTTATGGCTTGTGACTTCTTAGAGTGAAGCATTGTCTACTTGTGACAAGTTGTGGTGTTAGTGTACAGTCTGGCTTGGTGATAAAACAGTCTCTAATATATATATGTACTGCTAACGATGATAAGCTTTGGATATTTTTACTCGATATGGATTACACAGCAGAAATAAACCCGACAACAGCCAGTCAGTCTGCTGCCTATCTTCTCTCTGACCTCTGTGTCACTGCCTGTCTGCAGTAGGGCGGGGCTGTGCTCCACACACTCAGTGGACAGCAGTCTAACTTCAATGCAGAGCCCACAGTGGTGGGAAAAAAGCAGACTTAAGGATCTATTTTACTGTAGTCAATGACAACAATGCTCACTGTCCACAAGTGCCACAAAAGAGAGAGAGAATGATCAATATATCAGGCACCTGGTGAACAAGCAGATCACAAACTTGCCCGCAGTAACTTGCCTCCTTTCTTTTACACAACCATGGATATCGTTATGCTAAAGTGCTGAAAGTGAACTTGCATTAACCTCCAAAGCTGAGGACATTGTTGACCAAAAAGGTAACACGACATCAATTCCATGAAGCCCACTCAGTGCTGACCAGGACAAATCTTTTCCATCAAAAAGGTACAGTACCATCCCAGCGACAGCACCATTATTATTATATTGTTTTTGTCAAAGCAGATGAAGCATGTTTGTAAAGTGAAATGTTAACATTGAGATGCTATTCAATATATTCCTTTATCACACAATATATTCTACAATAAGCCATGTTTACAAAATGTATGTTATACTTTTTTAAAATGTTAAATTTACTGTATTCTTAAGTCATTATAAAGTTAAATTAATTAACCTTCCAGTTTCTTCAAGCTTCAGTCATTATCAGGATGAAATCAAATTGGCAGGGTTATCAAATTATATATCCTGACTAATATCAATGTTGATCAGTATGAAAAAAAAAGTATCATATTTTTTGTCATATTGCCCAACCCTGGTGTACAGCGTGACTAAAGTTTTTCCTACACAGTTTATTTAATTTTAGGGATTTTTAGTGGCTATGAATGGTGAGCATTTTATTTTATTGTATTGTATTTTATTTCTGATTTTATTGCATTTTATTCTATTTTTTATTTCATTTTATTTTATTGCATTTGATTTTATTTTATCTTATTCTATTGTTTTTATTTATTTATTTATTTTTTGAGTAGAGTCAGAAAAATTTAAATATAATTCTGTGTAAAATATTTTTTCCTTCATTATCCCTCTACTCATCTTGAGACCCTCAGGTTGGGAACCACATCCTTAATATATTATAGTGTTTTACTTCAGGTCATATAGCATAATTTGATTGCAGGCCATGTTAGATAATAGAGCTCAGAGTGGAAGTTCAAGGCGAGTATAACACAACCATATCTCCTTCAGCTGGCACGCTCATTCATATAACAGAGCAGAGTATTTTAAAGCCTGACTCCAAACATGACAGTGCTATTGCTACTGCAAACTGCTATCTGCTGGCCAGTAGCTGAAAACACACCACCCACCACCCAGCGTTCATCCGTATGTTATTTGCTTCAAGATAAATTATGCTGTATTGTTTACCTGTTGTATGGCAGGAGTGTGTAGCTGTATCTGAATCCCATCATGTGTTGCCATGCTTACAGTGAAAACAGGCTACAACAGTCTATTCAGTCCTTTCCTGTTTGGGGTTTTGTGTCTGTCTCGCCAAATATGAGATTTTTTTTTTTATTGGGCAGAGACAATCCTCTGAAAGGAGCCATTATGCGGTGTGTACTGCTTAGGGGAATTACAGTGTGCACTGTTTAGGTGATGCAGTCCCCCACAGCTCTGGATAAGGGAATACAGTGTGTTGAACACCTGGCTGTTTGGTAAAACCACAAGCTTGGGGCAACAGGGTCTTCAATGCAACCTGTACCAGGACGTTGCTGTGTGATTTTCTAAATTGCAAAGGCGTATGCATTTAATCTAGATTAAACTGATATCAATAAATATGTTTTCTATGTACTTAATGAATTCATGACAGATCCCCAGCTCAAAGTCCTGATGCCCAGCAGCCACACACTGAAACTTCAGAGAGTCTTACATTATGGGGCTGCATCTGTCACGATAATCTGCTGAAATTGAATCAGAGAGGAGCTGATAGACAAGTTCGGACTCAGTCGCTGCATATACTTATCTCTTAAGAAAAGGCACATTTGCTATCACTGGCACTCTCTGAACTCTGCAACTGAGGAGACTGAGAGGGGGACTTTTCCTGCTGCAAGCACGGCAATATCGGTTTGACGGTTATTTAAAAGATAACAGCTGGCTGACTACAGTGGCTAGCCTAAAGCAGGATTTTTTGGGTATCTACTGAAGAGGATAGAATTTTTATTTGGCACATACAATAAATGGACAAGAATTTGTAGGTGACAGTGGTGGAGACGTATCAATCACAGTACACAGATACAAATTGTAAACAGTTTCAGAGGGACATGCATCACTGTGAAGAATATACTATCTGTATGAGGCAGAGTGCCAGAATTGCATTTGAAAAACTCAGCAAATGGATTACACTTGCATAGTGCTTTTCTAGTCTTCCAACCACTTGAAGTGCTTTTAACACTATGTCACGTCCAGCCATTGGTGGCTGAGGCTGCCATACATACAGTAGTGCCTGCTGCTCAGTAACCATTCACACGCTCTCACAGACTTGTAGTACAGCCATTGGGAGCAATTTGGGGTTCAGTATCTTGCCTTAGGATATTTGTGGCCTTTGACAGAAGGAGCTGGGGATCGAGCCACTGATCTTCCAATTGGTGGGCCACCCGCTCAAACTCTGAGCCACAGGTTCCCCACACAGCAATGTCTCTTTCCAGAAATCGTGACTTGGTGATAATCCACAGATCTTGTTGTGAGCAGTTTCATGTCCAAACTGTTTTCCGTTTACCGAACTACACTCGTCAACTGAAGTGTGCATCTACTCATCAACGAGAGGCTTGTGACTGCATGAGATGTAAACATTAATCGCTACTGCTCGATGAGCTAACAATATATGCAACCAGGTCATGATTTCTGGAAAAAGACATAGCTTTTGAGTTTTTCCAAATGTATTTTTTTGGCACTTTGAGCACCACAAACAGAGCACCTTTTAGTTCCTTATTTTACAAAGAAAGCAGACATCTCATGGCCAATATCTCCAACACTTAGCAACACTAAAACAATCTAGACTGATATATAGCATTACAGATAAGATGAAAAATATGTATTTGTGATTACAAATAACTACAACTAGTCCATACCCATTGAGTACAGCATACAATACCATGACTTGGTCATACCAAAAATAATAAGAAACAAAATAACAAACATTCAGCCACAGGGGGAGCCACAGCGATCAGTCTCATTTTAACCATTTTTAAGCATTTTTCTGTTGTTATAGCACCACCCAGTTGCCAATTAGAGTTAAATTTCTCCAGTCACCTTGAGGCGTCCTGTTATACATATCTACTTTGGGGCAGTTCACCTCCTGGGCACTGCCGAGGTGCCCCTGAGCAAGGCACCGAACCCCCCAACCGCTCAGAGCGNGTTATAGCACCACCCAGTTGCCAATTAGAGTTAAATTTCTCCAGTCACCTTGAGGCATCCTGTTATACATATCTACTTTGGGGCGGCAGTAGCTCAGTCCATAAGGACTTGGGTTGAGAACCGGAGGGTCGCCTGTTCAAGTCCCCGTCCGGACCAAAAATATGGAGCGTGGACTGGTAGCTGGAGAGGTGCCAGTTCACCTCCTGGGCACTGCCGAGGTGCCCCTGAGCAAGGCACCGAACCCCCCAACCGCTCAGAGCGCCTGTCATGGGCAGCCCACTCTGACATCTCTCCACTT
>NC_065511.1:21011411-21026412 GCF_006386435.1 Epinephelus moara | reverse complement strand
CATCCTCCCATGACCCTCTACCACTGTGCCAAATTTCACATGGATTGACCAAGTCAGTGAGGAGAAAAACGTGGAACAGACACACAGACAGCGTTTTTGTCATTATATAGTAAGATAACAGCTAACATTCTGGTAAAATTCAGATTGAAATAATTACTTTTCATTCTCATCTGTCATTCAAGTGAAGGTTTCCCTCCCATCAGGCTTTTCTTTCCTTTACTGAACATTTTGTCCCGCCCTCTCACATCCGTGCACCTCTGTCATCTGTCACTGTGCCGACACATAGCACCCAGGGAGATGAGCGGGGTACCAGCAATCTACACCCATGCTTCCTCTTAAATATATGTGCACATATTAACACAATGAGTGCTGTGTTGATGGGGATGCATGCACCAAGATGCAGGCAGTCATTACGGCTGCCTGCATCTGCAATGTGTACGCGGCGCTCACAGGCACACGAAATGGAGAGCTTTGTGTTACCCAAAGGCAGTCTGTGGATTTGAGTCTTCTATGGTCATCACTCTTTCCTATGCCCGACGGTCCCTTCCTGCCACACACCATCCCTCACATATCTCTCTACCCTGCTCCAGTAGAGCCTCCCTGGCCCCCTCTCCAATGACATATTAGAGCTACTCTCCTCTCTCAACAGCCAAAGACACCCCCCATTCATCAGGGCGCCATGAGTGAGCTCACAGCCCTCCCTCCCCCAGTCCCTGCACACCCCGCCCCAGCTCAAGAGACACAGAAAATTCACAATAAAAAAAGTAGAAAAAGTCGATAGCAAAAGAGAGGGAAGAGTGGAGGGATGGCTGCCGTGTGGGAGTATGTGTGTGGGAGAGAGGGTAGTTTTTCAAAGTGAGAGAGTGAAACAGTAAAAAATGAGGAGAGTGAATGTGCGAGAGGTGAAGCGAGAGAGGATCCACAGCGTACGGAAATTGCTTTCACAGTTGCTGGTATCGGTGTTTGTGAAAGTCACTAAACTCAGCCTTTAATGATGTATTTACATTTCAACCACTGTGACATTAGCTTGTTCAACCATGTGTGGGATAAGTAATACTGCTGTGTTTGCTGAGCTGTTAAACAGGGCATTTAGATGCAGTACTAGTTCAATACAGAGGAAGTATAGGTGAAATTAATTTTGCCAGTGGTTCTGTCTTGTAGTTTCTCCTTAGGTAGCTGCAGAGCTGCGAGTGAGCAGCGGTTGAATTTGCTGTACAGCTGCATCTGATTGACTCCTGTGTGAGTCTATTAGTGTTCTTACCTGGGCGGATTGCTGTGTTATACACTTTACAGTAAGCTGCAACGCTGTAAACCTCCTGCACCTGGTGTATTTCACCTTCTTGACCCTGCAGGAGACTCTAATCACCACCTGGTTCCAGAGTTCCCCCTGACCCAACCTCCAAACCATCTGGTCTGCGCCATCCCACCTGACCCCAAATTCCACCGCTGAATCCTGATCGCCCCCCTTGCTGTTGGCCTGATTAGGTTTAAGCAGGAGAAAATAGATGGAGGGGGTGTTGCGGTGATTTCAGGGAGGTGGTAATTATCCAGTGAACAGAAGGGAAATTTGGACCTTTTGCTGTATTCAGGAGGAAAGTGAATTTCCTCTCCAGGAACTGTGTCTCGCCACCGTGACTAATCTCACTCTTCCATGGTCATGCTGAATATTTCCCTCCTTCCCCAAACATGTTTGCTAGCCGGCACCGCCGTGCACGTACACATCCTCGCAGAGCCGAGCTGTCCTCGTGCGGGTGCTGTAAAACTAATGGCCGTGAATGTGAACATGGTCTCTGCCTGGCTCTGATGGCCATCCAGGTGTGCTTGATGAGCCATTGCTGTGATTATCAGCACGGTGCATTAGCACAGCTTGAAGCCCCTCAAGTAAATCGCAGAGGAGAGGCGAGCATTTGTACTGCAGGTGGTCCCCAAACTACGTTAATGGGCTTCCACCTGCTGCTGGGTCACTGAACCTTCTGGAAAGCCCCTGCCCACGATGCTCTTGGTCTGTTAGAGGGAGCCAACGGTGGAGCCCGACTAAAATTAGGCACATTAGGAACACAAGTGCTTTGCCTTTCTTGGCATGTCGTTCATCATGTCTTCCATTCTGAGCCAGAATTCCCTGTATGTTCACATTTGGGGTGTTTGGATTTATGTGTGCTCGTGTTTTTGCTTGCACTTGGGTACAGGCGTGCATGTCTGTATAAATTTGGTTTTCCCGTCTGACACAGTCAGTGCAGATCCCCTCCATGGAGGCATGCAATCTAAGGCAACTCAGCTCTGTCCTGCTGCTGTCCCATGTCACAGTTTTAGGCAAGATAATAAACCAGAACCTGTCACATCCACTCTAACTTCCAATCTCTAAGGATCAACATAGTGCTCTGGGCTATCGGCCACGTTGGGGCGGCTGCAGTTTTCACGCCACAGGGTGCCAAGGGGGGTGCCCGTGGCATACACACAAATAAGACGAGGCAAGGGGAAGGGGTTGGCACAAATGTCCACTTTGAGAAAACCCACAATGAGCACACTGTGGCCTCTTTGGCGGTACTTTCATCAACTCAGCAGTTAAATGCCTCTCTTTATTTAGCTCTCAAACTGTGCAGACTATCAATTGCACCATTACGACAATCCTCAGTCACACTGAACAATGGAACATTAACATTTCTTGCTGGGTGCAGTCTTCTACTTTGCGATTACTGTGCCTACTCATTTATCACATATCACATTAGTCTGGATGAAGTTCTGATCAATGCTGTGGTCATATTTCCATCTAGTGTGAGTTGCCAGACAGCAAATTAAAAGAGAAAGCTGGTGACGGCCGAAGCCTTCAGTATAGATTGGAAGTGTCATAAAATTTCACTTTGAAAGAATTGCTTTACCATAGGCAGTATTAAAGGAACAGTTTAAACCAGTGTAAAAAATACACATTTTTCCTTTTATCTGTAGTGCTATTTATCAGTCTAGAATATTTTGGTGTGAGGTGCAGTGTGTTCGAGACACTGGCAGTAGAGATGAATGACTTCTCCTGAATATAATGGAGCCAGATGGCACTTGTGGTGCTCAAACCGCCAAAAAACAACAAAGTCTCTTTCCAGAAATCATGACCCAGTTACTTAAGGTGTTACTTAATGTTACAGCTCACGCGAGGAGGACGCCATCAGTGTTTTACATCTCGCGCTGTCACGAGCACAAGCCTCTTGTCCATGAGTAGGTGCACACTTCCTTTTCCACAGTGATGCAGTTGGTGGGTGTAGTTTGGTAGAAAGGAAATAGCTCCTACATGAAACTGCTCACAACAAGGACTGTGAATTATCTTGAGTAACCGGGTCATGATCAAGGTTTTCGAATCTATTTTTTTTTTGGCCTTTTGTATAGTGCCATCTAGTTCCATTGTACTTGAGAGAAGGCAGACATCTCTAGGGCTGAGAGAACACTTGGCAACTGACACACGAACATTTTAGCTGGATGCACTGATAGAAAAAATATGTCATTTTGATTTTGTGTGTCCGAACATGTCTACATGTAAAATAAGGAGAGAAGGAAGATGAAAAGAGACTGATTAAGGGATAGGGCGACATAATTATTTTATACAGCCAACGTGTGAGTATCTGTGTGTCCTTGCAGAGCTACAGAGCACCTTTCAAATCCATTTTCTTAGATAATTCTTGTTTTAGTGCATTAGCCCCTGCTCAGTGATGCATTAGCCGCCTTATTTAAGTTCCCGGCACTAATCTGTGCTGCAGTGAGAATCCCACTGAGTGTGCGAGTCAGTGAAGGAATGAAGACCTTGGCCAGTAACCTCAAACTCCACTGATCTCTCCCTGTACCCCATATCTCTGCTGTCATTCCCTGCCTCCCTGGCTCATTACTCAACATGCCCTATTAAAAGAATAAAGCAATACAATACATTATGTAGCATATTGCTTGACAAAAAGGAATTGACTGTGTTAATAATGGCCACTGATAAATGCCTCCATTGATACTGAGGATGTCCTTGGCTTAACTCAGCCTCGCTTCAGTTTTCGGACGTCCTCCTGAACACTGGCTTGTCTGTGCCTCTGTGTATAGAGGCTCTCTGTATCTTTCAGCTCGCCATTACATTTGAGGAGGATATCAAAGACAGAGCTGTTGTTCTTTTAGTCAGAGAAAGTCAGGGTTAACCCGGCAGTGACCAGAATTAACTTGCTGCCTTCTAAAAATATGCGTCAGGCCACCGCGTTGACCCAGCAGTAAAAGTGACCAGCGGAAGTAAATGCCCTTGTATAGCACTGGCATTTTTGTGTGTGGATTAAACCTCAGGGCAAAGAAGTAAAACTACTGGATAGTCAATTTGCTCAGCGACACGGAGGCGGGGACTGGTGGGAGTGCGACAGCAACCCGCAGCCTGTCCGATTAATTAGCGCAATTGGCATGAGTTCCTGCTCTGCCATGGGGGATGTGGGTGTGTTGTGCTGGCAGCAAACTGTTGACCTCTGTGCTGTGGCAGGGCAATATGGCAGCATGTAGGAGGAGGTTTTTTTTCATTTGCAATCAATTTTTTATTGAGAATCAAACCCAACATGAACACACATAAAACAAAGCAAAAGAGAACTAATGGCGACACACACCTCCCACTCCCTATATACCATAGATCTCCGATTAATCCACAGGGAGATGTGTGTTTGGATGACAAAGAGAGAATAAAAGATTGAAAAAATAATGAGGGAGAAAAGGTCAAAAAGTCACATGTGGAGGAGCAGTTATGATAAAGTTACATAAAATTTTGGATTCTACTTCGGGCTCTTGTCCAGGACAACAGCGTTCCCAGGCACTGAAAGTTCCAGAACACTGGATAAACACAGAACTGCTGGGATTTGTGAAAGTGTAGGGAGGACTCTAATTCAATGCAAGCATTTTTTCTTCTATTTTGTTTTTGCAGCTGTTAGGCCAGCTAGTAAGATACGTTAAGATACAATGGGGGTGTATGACCCTTTACATTTCAAAATCTTTGCCAGTAAGGAGGAGACAACTTTCCAAAAGAGATACATCCTTACAATTCCAAAACATGCTGAAAAAGCTGAGGAGTCCATCCATACAAAGAGTGCATACTGGTGACTTTTCTTGGGAGTGAGATAGCTTCAATGTTAGAATTTAAGTTGATGCTGATGATTTCGTTTTTTGGAGGTTTCAGCTGTGTAATCGTTTATAAGAAGATACAGAAAACAAGGAGTACAGTTTTGATACTAATCCTTTGGTAAGATCATGTGTCGTCAACATAGAATACAAGTGGTGTGTTTTCAGTGGTTCATTACATTAAACACCATATACTTTTAGTCATAATCTTAGCTGTAGATGTAGAAAAAATCATGACCCAGGTAAGTCCTAGGTAACATGAATATGATTAAGCCCAGTTTAGACCAAAGACTCGTGACGAGACGAAACCGTTGCAGCGAAAAGTTGCAGCAGTGTGAACTGGCTGCCTGAGCTCAACTCAAGCCGGCTGATGGTGTCACCTGCAACTCCACTGATCAAATCGCCGGCAGCTGGTTTAAGAATGCAAGGCCAGTCGCCTGTTTGTGCATCCAATCAGCTTGTAGTGAAGCTTGTGGTCAAGTTAAAATGACGGTACGGAGAGTTGTTGCATAGAGATGATACACCATCTTATCTAGTTGCATTGGTGTGAACTGGCAGGTTTTTAGAACGTTGCAGAACGGTACATTACAAGTCGTTTCAACTCGTCTCGTCACAAATTGGTGGTCTGAACTGGGCTGTAGATGACCTGAGACCATTTCTGCTAAAGATGCGCGCCAGTTAATGTCTACTTCAAATCAGTGCAAAGTTATTACAGGTGTGCTATCAAGATGCAATTCTTCATTCTTTTGATCTCCTTTTCTGTAACGCACCATGTGGATAGTAAAAGTCCTATAAATGGACCAAGCCAGAGAGGAATTTGAGAGGAATAAAATGAAAATAAACACAGTCTGCTCATCTGCATTGAGAGGAAAGGTTTTCTTATGTGGGTTTCCAAGATATTATTGCTTCTGGATTAAGACAGATTGAGAGTAGAGCTGCTACGATTTATCTGTTCAGTTAGTTGTCAGCTATGAAATCCATCAGCAACTCATTTAATAATCGGTATGAGTATTTCTTAAGGCATAAAAGGCATCATTCTCTGATTGCAGCACTTAAATGTGAATATTTTGTGGTTTCTTCTACGAAGGTAAATCAAATACCTTTAGGGTGGTGGACAAAGCAAGACATTTAAGGACATCATCTTGGGCTTTGGGAAACACTGACTGACATTTTTCATTCATTTATTTTTCACTGATTGACATTTGCTGACGTTTTATTGATTAACGGAGAAAATAACCAACAGATTAATCAACAGTTAAAATAAGCATTAGTTGCAGCCCCAGAAATACTGTAACAATTGACATTTGACACCGAAAGCCTGCCCTTATATTTATGCCTGTGTAATGCGGACATCTTGACCCCTGGTTGTCTCCCACTCATATGAACTTGGAAATTAAGGACTAAAATCTACTCCTGTAGTAAGAAAGATGAGAAAAGGGTAACAAGTAAAAAACTGGCAGGGTAGTGCGGGGGCATCAGGGACACTGTCATTTGCTGGTTGTTCTGTGTGAAATCAAATATTTCACAATAAAATCAAGTTACCTGTGGTTTCATTTTCTAAAATCCAGTATTGTGCCTTCAGGACTTTTCTAATGAAATTCCTTGTTTTTGTCTCCACTTGCTTTATTACTCTATTTTAACTTTTTTTTTCTTCTTCTTCTATCTTCATCCCTCCCAGAGCCTATGCGTCCATTACGGGGCCTCACCGCCACAGATATCCAGTCCAGGCAGTTGTCCCTGCAGTGGGAGAATCTGGCGTTCAACCTGACACGCTGCCACACCTACTCAGTGTCCCTGTGCTACCGCTACACCACGGCGGGAGGCGGTGGAGGCCACAACACCACGGTGCGCGAGTGCCTGGCAGTGGAACACAACGCCTCACGCTTCACGCTGCGTGATCTGCCACCCTACCACGGCATCCATGTCCGTCTGTCACTAGCCAACCCAGAGGGGAAGAAAGAGGGCAGAGAGGTCACGTTCCAAACCGAGGAGGACAGTAAGTCTCTGGAGGAGGTTACGGAAAACATAGTATGGAAGAAGAGGACAGAAAAACTTAAAATGAAAAGCGTCATTACACCTGAACATAAATATATGCACGTAGTTTCCATATTATTAGGCACACCTGGCTGAAACTAATGCATCTAATACAACAGTGCCTCAAAACTTCCTACCGTCATGAAGGTCTAATGTTCAGGTTTCTTAAGCTGTTTTGGAGGTGGTGTTTAAAATTAATGATAATTTTGGACGATGTAATATGTGTTGGTGTTGAACTATATCGCATGGGACGGACAAAATAATAGAAACACCTGCTATAAATTTTATAGCAATGAGAGTAGGCTAAATAACAGAAACATCTCTCTGTATAATGCAAAACAATTTTTTTTTTAAAGATTATTTTTTCTGGCTTTTGCCTTTAATGAACAGCACAGAGTGAAATGGGGTGACAGAGAGAGCGGGGGGTGACATGCAGCAAATGGTTGCAAGCCGGAGTCGAACCTGCGACCGCTGCAGCGAGGCATCGCCTCTGTACATGGGGCGTCGGCACTATCCACTTCGCTACCGACGCCCCAATGCAAAACAATTTTATAACACAACAGTTTGCAGCCTCCAAAATGCTCATAAAACTCAATCAACAACAACTGAACATTCAGGAAGGGAGAATTTATTGCAGGGCTGTTGTATAACGACCAAAATACATTGGGTACTGACGCAATGTGTCAGAAGGGGCGGGACGGAGTGAGGTTTTCTACCTGCTACACAGAGTCCATCTTCACTGAGTGTGTACTGAGTTTTTCCAAGTGCAGTTTTTTATGGAGGCTTTGGAAGCATAAACTGGGACTGCATTAATTGACTAGTTTGCTTTAACTACACGATGATTTGATTGATTTATTTTATCGTGAAACGTACAAACACCCACAAGGTTGGTCTGCTGCTTCCATAGACTGTATAAGGCTGCTTCGCATTGCCTCTGATACAATGAGGTATTCATTTGAATCTTTTTCAAACATTGTAATTTGCTTTTTACACAGTTCTATGTATGGAAAAACATGTTGTTGTTTTTTCTTTTACCAGTTGTGATAAAAATAGCAGCACGAGTGCAGCTTCCGTGGTCAGAGTCGCAACTTCAGTTGATTATAATAAACGGGCTCTGCTGCAGGCATGCTACAACAGACGTGTCACGCTGCATCTGTGCCCCACTGTATTTCAGCCGTAAGACTGCATTAATATTAGCAATGTACTTTATATCTAATACCCTGGCAACTGAGTGTATTTATTTGATATGATCTTACTGAACACTGAATTCTAAATTATATAGACTATAGTAATTACAGTGTGTTGTGTCTATGACATGCTGGCAGTACATTGTTTATTGTTTTAAAATGCAGTTAAGAGTAACAGGCAAAATGACCCAGCTTCCATCAGCTTCATGCGCGTGTTACTTTCTTTCCTTGTCTCCAGAGCGACCCAGGGTTATAATTGTCATATCTTAAATTATAATCACATGGATTACTTTAGATATCTGCTTTGGAGGAGTGTGACGTCTAAAATGTACCAGAATACTTTAAACTGTTTAACTATTCTCATAGTAAATGTCAAACGGGAGGCTATCCAGGCTTGATACTGCCTACACACAGACCTTAACTGTCACATTTAGCTAATTCTAGGATGGTTGTTTCTGAAGTTTGAAGGTCTTTTTCAACATAAATCAAGTGCACCACATGTGGATAAAATATACATTCTCATATATTAAACAGTTTGGGTTCAAATGTGGTGGATTTCCTTAATATTTAAAAACATTAATGCCATCTCCTCCCTTCCTCTATCAAAATACAGAGAGGGTGACCATCTGACTGAGGCTGAATCAGCATTACAAAAGATCCATTTCATTTTCACACGAAAATAACATAAAAGAGAAAACATTATATCGGAGTCTCTGGCAACCCTGAGATAGGATTTTGTGCTTATTTCTTATCTCCTATTATTCCTTTGTGCCGCAGCGCATCGTCTGCATGGCAGCTGAGAGAGAAATCAATTCTGCTGTGAAAAAATCAAAACAAACAAGATTTTTCAGAAAGAGATATATACAGAGAAAGATAGTAGAAGATCAAGGGAGAGTGAGAAAGCAGAAGAAAGGTTTTTTTTTCCCTGAACTGATAAAAGATAAATATATGTACATATACATACAGTGCATGTCAATTATGAACGCCGTTTCCAAAAGCCTTAATAAGCAACTCTGTCCTCCAGACTAACTCAATTCAAAAATAACAGTCGACTCAGCTGTTCAGCTCCTTGCTTTAGCCTCAGGCCTGAATCTCACATAACAGTCTTCTTCTGTACAGCGCTCACACAGACCATAGGGACTGAGGCTGCAACCGAATGGCCCAAAAAAACTCTTAACAGAGCCTAATGTTGAATGTGCAGGCATTGACAGTCCTCTCACTGACATTCAGAAACAAGTTTACCCGCAAACGTCTGACATATTCATCAATATATTTCACTGAAGATTGATGCAAAATGATAATATCCCTCTTAGACTATTTTTCTCGTGTCTGTGTTGTGGTTACATAATTGATGCAGTTCATAAATTAACTGTGTCCTTATCTGATGTTCTGTTCCTACTGCTCTCTGGCTGTCTGAGTGTCTCATGTGGTGCATTGTTCTGAGCCACTGTGACATTCACTTCTGTGATATTGACAGGAGAGGCACACTGTGGGATTAGCGCTTCAATTTCCCCGACAAATGTTTGCTCTGACAATTTCTTATAGTTCCCGGAGGCATAGCGCCGGAATCGCTCACCTTCACCCCGCTGGATGACATGATCTTCTTGAAGTGGGAGGAGCCTGTTGAGCCCAATGGCCTTATTACCCAGTATGAGGTGAGCCCAGAGAGACACTGTCAATTTTTCTTTGATCCTGTCACTTTGAAAATTGGGAGACTGTTGTTTTAATGGCTGAAAAATCTGAAGCCCCAGTAGTCTGATAAAATGTACCCAGAGCCCACTTCTCCAACAGCGTGGTATCCTGTTTCTCCATGACAGGCTACACACTCTCCCAGACAAAAGCACAAGGCTAATTATTATGCAGAATGATGTCATTGGATCTTCCTGATGTGGCTGCTACTTGTTCCCTGTGTTGCTTGGGTTGGTTAGGTTTAGGCATGAGGAGTGAGATTGGTAAGGGTTAGGATAGCAGAGTAACCCAATCAGAAGCAGAGGAGGGCGGGTCATGCTTGCACCATAGTAGGAAGGTCCGATGAAGTCATGGAGTGCATTAATTAGCCATGTGTTTTAATTTGGGAGAGTGTGAAGCTTATGTTCCAAGAACTAGTTTTGTTTCATAGGTCAGAGCAGATAAACACAACCCATACCTTGCACTTTGTTCTTGAGTTTTCAGCTTTGGAACAGCCAGGGCGGTTTTTAAAAGGTTTAGCGAGCACTAAATTGTAGGAGCTCAAGTTTCTATTTTTCAGTTGAAACTTCTTCAACTTTTAACATCGATGAGAGGTCCATTTATTGCACAGAAAAGTTTAAATCTGAGCATCGGAACTGGGTGAACATCTGCTGAGGAGGTTGTGTAATATGATAGAAAGCTCCAGAAAGGCTGCTGAATTGACCTTGTGTTCAGATTGTTTGTTCAGCAGAGTATTTTGGTTTTGCAGGAGCTGCAGGTACAGTGTGTTGTTTTGTGACTTTGCGAACTGTAGCGTCGATTTTGATATTCAACAGCATATAGCGTGTCCACTCCAGTAACACTCTGTGCTCAATATTTATTTAATCTCGAGCAACACAGTAAAATTCCAGCATCCTGCTATAATTGAAATGTCCCTGTTCCTTTGGTAGTTTTGTGCCCGGTGCAAAAATAATTTCCTCTCTATTTGGTGAGCCATTTTCTTCAAGTGCCACTGCAGTTGGCACAGCACACACATGTGCTTAATCACCAAACCACTCTGCTCCAATTTATATTCTTCCTCACCCAGCCATTTAGCGCACGGTACACTATGCCTATGTGAACAGAAATAGCAGCGATTGTGTGCACATGGCTTAGCACTTAACGCTGGTCTTTCGCCGTTAAACCGGAGCCCGGCGTCATCAATAAACTCACAAGCATCTGCTGTACTGTAGGCCGGACTGTATGTTTAGCCGGATAATGATTTTGGATTGACTGTATACCCTCTGTCTGTGGTGAGCCATAAGTGGGCCTTCCTACCTACCCCTCAAGCCTTCTCTCCTTAGCCTCTCATGCAATGTCACCTCAAGGATATTATTAGATAGGATTTGTGGTTTGACATATAAAGTGGAGGCTGGACAGGATTTTTTACCCTGTAGTGTGTTGATCTCTCTCAGCTGACGGAGAAAGCTTTATACAGAGCTGTAGAAATCCTCTTCATTTCTCTCAGATTAAACCATTGACCACTCAGCCTGAGCCCATCGACCGCCACGCTGTCCTGCAAGCCCTCCTCACCGCTCCATGCACCGTCGGGCATCTTTTATGTCTGCCTTTGTCGAGGAAACACAGAGGTCTGTCTGTGTTTAGTCACTGTATGGCTCATAATTCTATCTTCAGGCGTGAGCAGGCATTAAGCTCTTCTTATCATAATCAGCAAAGCCTTTGGTTTGGCTTGAGTGGCATCTTTAGAGTGATGCGTGTGTACCACATGCACAGAGGCACATACAGTATGTGTGTTCATTCCTTCAATGAAGTGGATCTCTCCCAGCTCTAATGTATACCCTAATATGTTCACCCTTGTCTGATTTCAGTAAGGTCGTCTCATTTAGCTCTCCACTATTTCAAAGAGTATAAGTGGAAATTCTCATGAGAGGCAAGGCAAATCACCTCTCGAGGAAAAACTTTAGAAAAGATTTCACTTTTAAAGGACACTCAAGACCCGCAATTCTTTAGAGTTAATAAGAGTTAATTAAACTCATAAACACTTAGCGCTATTGATTTAAACACTTGAATTCACTTTTTACTGCGTGGTGTCCCCAGTCCCTGGCCTTTATAATGCATTACTTAGTCAGAAAATCATTTACCACTCACAATACTTTTTTAAAAAAACTCCAGGTTGCTTGTGTGACTTTGACTTAACAGTGCCAATGCCAATCAAGTCCTATTCATCTAAAACTATAAACCCACACGAGCAATTAGCACATTGATTTAGAGAAGCAAATTAATTTCTGAGGGAAGTGAATCATATCAATCAAACATTAGAATTACTTCTTATGACAGAGCCGTTTGAGTTAATGACCTCTGCAGATCAGTGTGAAACTCTAAAATGAATCTATCACTTGAAAATTTGTTAGCAGCTGCCATAACGAAGCATAAAATCAGTCCTGAGGTGACTCTGCTTTTTATGATATTACCCTGAGACCATCTTGTGTTCAACAGATAAGTTACCAGAGCATTGAGTCGTCTGATCCTGGCATCAATGTCCCGGGACCCAGGAGGACTGTGTCCAAGCTGAAGAATGAGACATACCACATGTTCTCCAACCTCCACCCGGGAACAACTTACCTCATCTCCGTCCGAGCCCGCACAGTCAAGGGCTTTGGGCAGACCGCCCTCACTGAAATCACCACTAACATCTCAGGTATTACCACCAATGACTGACTGAGAATGTGTGCTTGTGTGGGAGTGTGAAAGCTGCCGTAAAATTGTAAAATAGAAACAGAAACAGGCAGCACTCCATGTAGAGGCTGTGCCATCACTGCCTATCACTGATGCACCACGCAGGTACAACGATAGACTTCACCCACTGCGTGCTATAATTAGGATCCGGGTTTTCTCTCTTTTGACCTCGGCGTCTTTCTTCTTTCGCAAGCAAAACCACTGCTCCCTGAGTGTAAGAGCTATTTTCCATCGCCTCTCCAAACTAGTGACACACACTGTCATCTCACAGTCCTCAAGACATAAATTAACTCGTAGGAAGCAGAGAAACACCACAGAGGGGACACTGCTGTATGTTATGTATAAAGAAAGATGCAGTACATTCTTGGGACCAGGATGTCACTTCTGAGAGTCTCAGAGCTTATTACTGCTGATAGAAATCCAGCCTTGGTGTTTCTGTTTCCTCTTAATGATGCATTTGCGCTTGTTAAGGGATGGGATTACACCTCTTAGGAACGCACAGCGCGGCCACTCCCACCCTGTTTTGCTCACACATTCCCTCACCTCCTCTGCCCCTATCTCTTTACAGAGAGGCCCGGTTTGTTTAATTATAGATTTAGTGCACAATCACTGCTTACTGGCTGTATGTTAGACAGAGCGTTGGCGCAAAGCCAGACCGCAGATAGAGTCCAAAAGTCTTTGCACATCATGCTCAACCTCCTCCACTGGCCCACGGTGCAGAACATTCACTTACACTGAGCGTCTCTCAAATCTGCACTGACAGCCAGCAAACACTGAACACCTTCAACAGCTACTACTGTCAGCATCTTCAAGCAGTATCCACCGCAGAGTATCTAACTACACACATTTCCTCGTTCGCGCACGTACATGCGGACGTGTGCGCCGCCATGGCTGATACACAATCATCCTTCAAACAGACTCTATCTGGCAGGAGGCATCAAACCTTCTTTTAGTTCTACAAACCGCAACAGACCTTTAATGTCAACAAATGCACATTCAGTTTCCCTTAATGCCTCACCTTAATTGATGTCAGCTCTTTTCTGCTGCGGTATTAGCAAACCACTTTTTAATATGATAATCATTGATTCCTCGTGAATAGTTTGCTCTCCTTCCCCACACTAATTGACTACTGATATTAAAGAGAAATGTGCCGCCACATCTCCAGGGAGGAGCACGGCTTGAGCCAAATCCTTTCAAATGAGAAACCCGTTCAATTTAGCGTCACTCCCATAACTTTTAATTGGACTTGTATGCGAGACAACTAGAAGAGTATTTAAAACAGTGTGCAGAGTATGAGGATATGGCTGTTGGGTATATTAGCACTGCGAATGGCTGGCTCTGTAAGGTCTGTCAGTTTCACAAGACACTGAGAGGCTGAACATGTTTATATAGAAGCAGAGTCTGTGGTTAAACTGAATTAAGCTGGTCTAAGGCCTTGTTCAAACTGTCAGCCCCAGTCTCTTATTTGCCTTATCCAGATTGTATCCAGACTGATTTTAAGGAAGTCCGCACAGCAGATATGAGATTTTTATAAATCGAAACCAAACCACATTTAGAGGTAGCTCTAAGAGGAGCATCTAGAGGAAGCTCTGCCTGCTCAGATTTGAAAGTGTCTCTTGCGTCACTCGCACTGCGACGCACAACATTAAATCCAGAGTGACTGAAGTGCTGAGCAGAATCCATGCTACGTGGGACAACATGGGTAACAATTGTACGTGGCAACATGACGTGACAGCGCAGTTTGGAGGGTAAAATTATGGACCTTTTTTCGCAAGCTTCCGCATGGGAAAGCCGTGTCAGCAGCGTCGCTACGTAGTAACTGATCCCAGCAGACAGTTTATTTTGGCGCCTGTCCACAGACTGTTTTTCATCATGCTGTCCCCTATAGTGCTCTGCTAGTAGCAGCATAGATTCTGCTCAGCACTTCCATCACTTGGAGTTTGGCATCATCATTGGTTGTGTTCAAAATGTGACGGGAAGTCACTTTGAAATCCAATTTGAGCAGACAGAGCGTCCAGACAGTGGGTGCTTTCAGACCTAGATTTTGCTTGCTTTGGTCTGAATCGGGGACTAATTTTGTTACAAAGTTGCATAGTTGCCTAGAGTTGGTTTATGTTCTCACGGCAGCATTTACAAGTGGACCAGATAAAATGCCTTGCTCAAGAAAGCTGCTCTTGATTGGTCTGACTTTCCATGCGGGAAAACTCCAGGAAGTAAACAAAACATTGAAGAAGAGTACACTTGCAAGATAAATGCGACACTTTCTA